>NC_142519.1:36054112-36226612 GCF_964205215.1 Stylophora pistillata | reverse complement strand
CTGTGTTGTGCTTTAGATGCAGCAGGTGGGTGGATGTTTGATCCATTCGTAGCATGGTTGTAACGGACCTGAGCGATCAGATCCCTGGTCTGACGGTTGACATTCCAGGCGATGCGAAGGAGACGGGACGTCGCAGCGATAAAGATAACAATGGGCACAATCTGAAAAATGAGTACTCGAGATATTTCCACGAACATGGTAAAGGTCGGATTGTTGCTGTACGTGAACAAGGCAGGGAAGAAGAAGAGTAGAAATGGGCCACTCCAAGCCATGATAATCATCGTCCGGACAGTTGCCTTCGTCATGAGCGACATGTAATGCAGAGGCTTAGTGATGGCGAGGAAGCGGTCAACTGTCATGGCGAAGAGGTTGGTGTTAGAGCAATAGAAGAACGCGAAGCTGACTTTGAAAAAGAGACCGGCGTGGGTGAGGTCGACAGTGTACAAGAATTTGGCACCAAAGAGGGGTGGAAAGAACGCTAAACCTACGCAGAGGTCGGCCACAGCCAGCGATAACATGAACCCATTGGCTGGAGTATGGAGGCGTGGTTTTGTAATGATGAGGTAAATGACGAGACCATTGCCAATCACTGTGACTAAAACTAGGACCCATCCACTTACCCAGAACCCCAAATCCTGCTTGTTAACTGTCCAAAAAAGCGCAAACAAGAATGGTAGAGGACCAGCATTTATCTAGCACCTGGACGTGGGGGGGGGGGGGAGGGGTTGGGAGATCGCGATTTGAGGATTTAAGGGGGTGCCATTGTCTTCAGGGGAACGGAGGGGGACCAATTGTCACCAAAAGAGTATTAAGGGAGGCTAAAGAAAATAAACTGTCATTTGACTGCTAATAAGGGGAACCATAAGAATGTACAGAGCCATGACACAACTTCGTCCTTCAGATCCCCACCCCCCCCCCCTCCTTAAACCTATATGTAATGACCGGTCCTTAGATATTTGATATGACCCATCGCTAGATTATTTTATCGAGAAGAATTATACCAAAATGTTTCTCGGTGCACTTAACTTTACATATTTAGATATGTCAAGATTTTGTGAAGTGGACTAAACTTCTGAGTTTTAGTGAACAGCTAATTACCCACTGATCACGCAAGAGCTCGAGCAAAGCTTCCCTTATCTCCAAAAAGCATTTGCTCTGGAAAAACCTTTCTCCAAGAATGAGTGGGACATCGTTCTAGAATTAAATCAATTTAAGCGTAGCTAGGCGTGATTCATTTGAAGGTTTTACACAAGCTTAAAACCAGCGTCAGCAACGAGGTTTTTTCGCCCAAGTCAAATGATTCTGTATACTTAGGATGATTCTGTATGCTCAGAATCACAGAGTACTTACCAAAATCAGTCCAGTACATATTTAGTGATCACGCAAGAAGGTTTGAGAGCTTGGAAGGCGTTCTAAAGATGGGGTCAGGTTCAGATTAGTCAAACTAATGTAATGATGAAGCGCTTGAAAAGACAACTTGGCCGGATTAAATATTCTCATTATTGTTTTCTTTCTTTGAAACAAAATGGCATTTGACTCAAAACTCAGCAGCTTTGATTATGCTCTAGCGTACCCTATATATATATCACAATCTAACAGAAATCGAGTATCGTTGCGGTATTTTTGGTTATCGTGCACAAGCCTGTTTCTACCTAAATGATTGTCGGTGTTGAGGAGTGGTTCATGTTTGTAACAAATTAGGCTAATTCATTTCAGCTCAACACCAACTTTCAGCACAAACTTGGAACGCCTTCAATTAATTGTGAACATATCAAGAATAAAGCCTCTCTCGTCACTTCGCCTTTCAAGTAAACCTACCTGTAGCGTGTTTTTCATCAAAAAAAACAAATGAATAAAGGCTGATAGTTTCGAAAGAAACTGTTTGGGGCTGCGTCGGTGGGGTAACAAAATAATTTGAATATATCAACAAAGTTGAAATGGTAAATTGGCCACCGTAACGATTACAAAAGCTGACGTTTCGAGCGTTAGCCCTTCGTCGGAGCGAATAGAGGTATTGTGGGTTGTGCGTGCTTTTAAAGGTGGAAAATGGAGCTACGTTATTGGTGGGAACATGGCAACGAGAAAAAAAACGAATAAATTAGTGGAATGAAAAGCGTTCGTTGATCCCTGTGGGATTTAGACTGCCGCTTTGAAAGATGAGCTTTTGTTCAAGAGTTTTACGGCTTTCCGTGCTACCTAAGTGTAAGGAAAGACCGCAGATTGCCATATGTTGCTTAGAATGATTAGGTAAATTAAAATGGTTTCGATGTGTTCTTGTCATTCCTTTCCACGTCTTGAAGGTGTTCTCGGAATCGGTCACCTAGTCTTCTGCCTGTTTCGCCGATGTAAATCTTTTTGCAATAAGTGCAAGTTATGCAATAGATTACATTGGCGGAGGTGCACGTGAAGTGATCGGTGATCTTAATGGATCGTTTGGGTCCCGGTATTTTCTCAGTGTTGTGAATGAAAGGACACGTTTTGCATCGTGCACGAGCGCATTTAAAAGTGCCTGGTTGGTCATTAGTCTGAAAAGAACTTCTGACCAGAAAATTGCCTATGTTTTTGTCGCGTTTGAATGAAATGAGCGGAGGCTGCGAAAAGATAGTGCTTGTCTCTGGATCGTTTTGAAGTAATTTAAAGTTAAATTACAGGCAGAAGACTAGGTGACCGATTCCGAGAACACCTTCGCGACGTGGAGAGGAATGACAAGGACACATCGAAACCAGTCGCTAGACATTTTAATTTACCCAATCATTCTAAGAAACATATGGCGGCCAAACTTCAGAATACCCGGCCACTTATTTACATGTCATTAAACAAGAATAGCGTCTATTGTGTTATGCCTCATTCTTTAAAGCCTCCCGACACATGTAAATGAGGTGGACGGGTATTCTGAAGTTGCTCCCATATGGCAATCTGTGGTCTTTCCTTACACCTAGGTAGCACGGAAAGCCGTAAAAATCTTGAACAAAAGCTCATCTTTCAAAGCGGCAGTCTAAATCCCACAGGGATCAACGAACGCTTTTCATTCCACTTATTTATTCTTGTTTTTCTCGTTGCCATGTTCCCACCAATAACGTAGCTCCATTTTCCACCTTTAAAAGCACGCACAACCCACAATTCCTCTATTCGCTCCGACGAAGGGCTAACGCTCGAAACGTCAGCTTTTGTAATCGTTACGGTGGCCAATTTACCATTTCGACTTTGTTGATATATCCAAATTATTTCATCAAAAAAGCTGGCTCATTTCTGCTGATAGCAGTGGAGTTCTTGAATAATCCTCTGCGACTGACTTCTGGCTGTCAATTTCGCGATTTTTGTGAGCATTTTTAGGCGCACTTTACAGAAGTCAGCTTACAATGATTTCTTTGAACGCTATAATGAAAATTTCATCAGTTAAGTGGTGTCTTCGTGAAAACCAATGAAAAATCACAAAAACGCACGAGAAAAGCATGGACGACTACCGAAGGTGATTGAAGTTTTCTTTGAGACCGCAAATGCGCGCGGTGTTCCCCTTCGGAAGGACGGTTATCAAACTGAGCACTTGCAGTTTTTAAACCTTTAATGAATTGTGATTAAAATCTGTCGCGCCCGCCATTCTCATAGAGTAATTGGAACACGGAAAAAATGGGCTTTCACATAAAGCAGTCTAACGAAACATTTTTGCGTCTTCTTGATCGAAAATTTAAGATTGAAGAGGTCCACCCATAGCCTAACTATCATTTTTCCTTCTTGTACATTCATGTTTTTTTTTTTTTTTTTTACGTAGAGATGTGGTCCTAGGACGCTGCAGATGTATTAGATACCATTATGATATACCTGATTAATATCTTCATTTGAATTAAAAAAGTACGGCGTTTTTAGTTTTGGAAGGTCCATTTGAAAAGAAAAAGTTATCATAATAATAGTCAAAGTCCGTGGGTAACAAATGATAATTTGACAAATGATAATTTGTCGCATCATCAACGGAAAATCGCCGAAACAAGTCTCAATTAAATTGGCCGTCGATTTATTGGCAACAACTCTGCGATGTCTCTCCCATTATGAAGACCAGTTTTGTGGATTTACAAGGTTGAATTTCAGTCACCACAAGTAACCTTTACACTCTTTTTATCGATGAAAAAAGTTCGGCTAGCTTTTGTACAAAATTTGAGCTATTATGCATACCGTGAGGTCTACGTTTCGGCATCAACAAGTTTCAGATACCTTTTCGGTCTTAATATGAAATAGTAATGATCGGTAAGCTGTATCATTATGATAATTATCCAACTAAAATACCAATTCCATGATTATGGTAAAAATTTTGCGTCCCTTCAACAAAAATCAAAAGCGCTTAAATAAACAAAATTAGAAACTTTGTTTTTCAATAGCTCAGTGTGGAAAATGAAATGAATTTACCACGTAAAAATGAAACAGTTTATTTCTATTTCTTTATTGTGTTGCTCGTTTGGATCACTACATCTCCATGTTATCCATCGGCTATTAAAACCGGCTTTATATTTGAAGACATTTTGTCTGTGTATTACCAAATTGTAATGACGTTTTGCGGATAGGTCGCCGGTTACTTTTCAGAATATTAACATATAATCAAAGGAATGATACTTCAGCGACGTAAACTTTTTAATTTGTTGGGATTTAAAACAATGGTCAGGTAAGCTGTCCCTGTGATCATCTCATGGTCTTTGTTTTGACAGCAAATGTGCCTTATTTCATAAAGAAGCTGACAGGTTTTTTTAAGAGACACCAATTTTGTCAAGGCTGCTACACTCGCAAATAAAAAATAAAGAGATAAAATGACTAGAGTAGCTGTTCTTTTGAAAAATTTGACTGTTTCGAACAACAAGGATCAATAGAATTCTTCAAAATAGAGCCGTTTGAGAATTTTTAGAGACAGTTTTGAATGTTATGTCCCAATCCCAATAGAGCCGTCTGAGAATTTTTAGAGACAGGTTTGAATGTTATGTCCCAATTTAGCGTGGTCCTTCATGTCTCTTTAACTTCCGATCTGACAACACCCATAAAGGCTCTTTCCTGATGACAACTGCAACTTAAAATTGACAACGTGGCGGTTGCATGAAAAGGCTTGATTACTATGCCTCATTGCCTTTAATTTTGTCTTCTTTATGACTGCTGCTAAATGGCGACTTCCTTGCTAGATGCAAAGCCATTTTAATATCAACTATTTTTAAGAGCTTTTCCGCAAACCTCCATTTTGGGCGGACCAGCAGTATCCACGTAAGCATTTGCAGTAGGCCTAATTGTACATAAAAGTCGTGGTTTCAAATGAATCCGGCAAAGTTCTCGTTTGGCGCGCACGTGGTCGTTTACGCGGTCAGAGTTGTTTGTCTACCTATTTATTCATGAATAAAGGCTGATAGTTTCCAAAGAAACTGTTTGGGGCTGCGTCGGTGGGGGTAACGAAATAATTTGAATATATCAACAAAGTTGAAATGGTAAATTGGCCACCGTTACGATTATAAAAGCTGACGTTTCGAGCGTTAGCCCTTCGTCGGAGCGAATAGGGGAATTGTGGGTTGTGTGTGCTTTTAAAGGCAGAAAAAGGAGCTACGCGATTGGTGTTTTTCTCGTTTCTACGCAACGAGAAAAACACGAATAAATTAGTGGAATGAAAAGCGTTCGTTGATACCTGTGGGATTTAGACTGCCGGTTTGAAAGATGAGCTTTTGTTCAAGAGTTTTCCGGCTTTCCATGCTACCTAAGGGTAAGGAAAGACCGCAGATTCAGTTGAGTTTAAACCTGGTTACGATTCACCTGTAAAATATCATCCCGTTTACAAAGACAACATAGCCGCAAAATTTCAAGATTCATCTCGATCACCGGGCTGTGGTATTCAAACGACATAACCTCAACTCTAGTTACAATCTTGCTAATCAGACTCGCTTGGGAGATGCGGTGACCAAACGGCTCGCTTGACTGCGGGTTGCGGAAGTCTAGGTACGAGAATTGACCGGTTTGATCAAGTTTTGCTTAGGAGTTGGATTCCACGTGCGAATTTTTGTGTTAGTTTATCAGTTATGCATGACTTTTAGAACTATTTAAACGCTACGGCTTGTTAGCGCGCGAATATATTTTTCAACGTATTCTCTAGCCCGAAGTTTTCGTCGCCGATCCCAGACCCTTAACTTAAACTTCGGCGCCATAGATCGCTACAGTCAGGAAAACATTTGTAAGTCTTTAAATTCTGTCTTCTATGTTTATCATCGCTCGGCCCTTCTTCTCGTGTATTTTTATTTATTTTCCTAGTCGAACCTCGCTCGCTCAATCACGAACCTCAATCGGCTCCTCGAGTCTCTTCAACCGAGCGCGAGTTCGAAATTCTTCTAGAGGTAGCAGATCGACAAAGAACTGTAAGCTACATTGTTCGAAAATGTTTGGCAGAGTTTGATTGCCTTGCCTAATCGTCGATCGCTGTTCAACTCGACGATGGAGGAAGAAACCGATGGCCAAGCTACCCGTCGCCAAGTTCTGTCGAACGTTACGTTTGATCAACAGGGTGTTGGGAACGAAAATTTAGTCCGTCTTCGCAGAAGCAGGCGAGCAGCAAAGGGCAGCGTTACGAAGAAAATTACTGAAATCACTATGTGTATGTCGCAATCGCCTTCAGCGGAGGAATTTTCATCCAAGACACAAGGCTTTCGAAACTGCTCATGCAAATTGTCATACTAATAATAATAATAATAATAATAATAATAATAATAACGGTTTATTCACAGTATATCCACATAAAAAGGTGTGGCTCTTCATCTGTGAAGGCCTACGATACTAAAATTTAATATTAAAACTAATTTATAATAACTAACTAAATTGTAATAGAAACTATACATGAAAGTAAATATGCAGAATATATTGGTTGGTGGTGGTGGTTGTTTCTATATCTTTACAAGGAAGACAAAGCGCGCGCCTTCAAGAACGCCTTGCAGAGCCTGCAGTATTCTTTAAAATTTGTGCAATTCCTTATATTTGCTGGCAATTCGTTAAAAATCATGGCTGCTGAATGCTGAAAGGTGCCCTGTACAAATGGAACATAAAGCCTTGGAGCAACACTGGAACGCAGATGCCTAACGGGTTTAACGACTTGCAAATTTAAATGGGAGGGCCAGTTATCAGAATACAGTGCTTTAAAAATAGTCTTTAGTAGTGAGTAGTCCCTTAGCTCCAGGATAGGTAGCCAGCCAAGATCCAAAATGGTAGATATACTGTTTACATATTTACAAGTGATGAAACTAGCCATAGCGAACTGGAACCTTTGTAGTCTAGCTGAGAGGAACTTTGGTAGTGGATAAAAAACAATGTCACAGTAGCTTATTTTAGACAGAATTAATGTTTCTACCAAATGTTTCCGTAGTTTAAAATTAGTAAAGTTCCTTATTTTTCTTAAGGTTCTCAGAGTCGCATAACAAGATTTAAGAATAAAATTGGTATGAAATTCCCATTTAAGATTTGAGTCGATGTGTACTCCCAGGAGTTTTGTAACATTTATACGTTCCAGTGGTTTACCGGAGATTTCTAATCCCAACTCCAGATTTCCGAGAGAGTGAACATGAGCCATCTGTGGAGTTGAGATAAGAATGGCCTTGGTTTTCTTAGAATTTAGGGCCAAGTTTGAGTCATTTGACCAGGCGCCGAGGCCTGCCAGGGTTGCATTCATGCTTTCCGCTTGAGATGTGATCTGCGGTGTAGAACAGCTAGTGTATAATGTTGTATCGTCGGCATATTGGAAACTTTTGACTGTAGGTGGAAGAATATTTTGAAGATCCGCGACGTAGAGATTGAACAACATCGGTCCAAGGATTGAGCCTTGGGGGATTCCAAATTCGGAGAGCACAGGTGACGATTTGCGATCATCAATTTGAACGTAATGTCTCCTGCCGCATAGGTAATTAGCCAGCCATTCGAGGACATACTTTGAAAAACCGAGGTGATGCAACTTGGTTATCGCCGTTTTAAAACAAACGGTATCAAATGCTTTCGAAAAGTCTGCTAGTACCATAAGAGTTACCTCTTTCCTTTTCATGGCACTCACTAGGTCGTCCCTTATACCTAAGAGTACCGTAGAGGTCGAATGCCCCTTACGAAAGCTCGAGATGGTGTCTCTAAGGAGAGATTCTCTAGTGCAGAAATCAGTCATTTGCGAAGCAACAAGCTTCTCAAATACCTTAGAAAGTACGGGAAGAATCGACACTGGACGCAAGTGATCTTCCGAGACAGGTGTGTCAACTTTTGGAATGGGGCTGATACGCGCGAGTTTCCAGGCATGCGGGAAGTACAACTTTGAAATACAGTTATTGATGATAGTTGTGAGTGGGCCGGCCAAGCATTATCATTCAATGTTAAGTGACCAAGAAGAGATTCAAGACTCTCAAGATTATTAGGAATCCGAATGTGCAAGGATTGCTAATTTTCAAGAGACATTACATCAGTTTACCGCAACGGCCAGTGCAGAGGATCACAAGAGCCCTTATTCCAGTTCTGCATGCGCGGTGTAGTTGGACAGCGGCTTCCTGTATTAGTGCACGCGAAAGCGAGGCTATCGGGTCAAGCTTTCTCGAAGATTACAGAAGTTGTGAAGTCGAATTTAGCATGAGCGTCCAAAATGTTGAATTATTTTCAAAACCATCATTTTTATCTGCCGAAGAGAAAGTGAAAATATTAAGCAGTAAGTGTCCTCGTGATTTTACAAAAGAAAGGCTGAAGGAATGGCTTTCGTATCGCAAAGGAACTGCCAAAGATGGAAGTGCTTGATCGACAGCTTCGAAACCCGTGCTAGTTCAAAGGTGAGTTCATAATATTTATTTAAATCTTGGCATTTTTACCCTGATAATAAATCGTTACAGAACCTTAATGTCTGTGTACCCTTTCTTTAAAATAGGGTTATAAGCTACATCAAGAACGGATGGGATTACGATTTTCATGAAAAGTGGCAGCACTTGGCATGTAAACAAGTGAATGAAGCGAGCAAAACTACTAGTACCACCGCAGCTGTTACAAGCAGTGGTCTTCCTGATTCTGTAGAATGGTCATCACTGGTAAATGCGAAAGACAACTTCCCTGATTTTAGTATGCAAAACGTTGTCTGCTATTTCATCGAGAGAAAAGCTAAAGATGGCGAAACAAATAAAGATTACAAGAACATAAATAATAGAGCATTTTCTTTGTTTAGGCATGGTCATGTGCAAAAGATCGAGCTAGCGTCCGACACTGACAGAACCTACATTCATTGTGAATGTCTGCCTGAAATGAAGAAAACATTAAAATATAAACTTGCACTGTCCTTGTCAAAGTCTGGAGATATTGTTTATGCTAGCTGCCCTTGCCCTGCAGGAAAAGGCCCTTTAGTCCTTGTAAGCATGTTGCTGCTCTGTGCTATGCCCTTGAGTTTACACGACTTAAAGTACTCGCGTGCAAACGATGTAGCGCGTCCGGTTTGAACTGTAGATATCTAAACCCCTATATCAAATTAAAGCTTATAGGACTGGCTGTCAGACTATGCCAAAAATTTTGAAAAAAAATGATTTGTCGAATTTTTCACGACTTCTAAATGCGAGCGCCCGAATCACCTTTTAAGTGCTACAAGTCAAAGGGAATTCGTCCGATTGCTCTCAAATTTTGACATTAGCTAGTTTTACATATAAACAACAAATAATTGTCTCCGAATTTTTTATTTCTAAATACTTTTTTTCAAGAGCGAATTTTGTACGATCACTCCACATTTTTTAAATCCTATTTCAAAAATGTTTTGCACTCTTTTCACTGAAATTGAATATGGCAAATCGCAGACACGCTTTGGCCCCGGAAACGGAGGAACACATTAAATAAGCGAAAAACAAAATTCGCTTTTACATGTAACGTTCAAAAGGTGATTCGGGCGCTCGAATTTAGAAGTCGTGAAAAATTCGATAATTAATTTTTTTGCAAAAGGTTAGGTATAGTGTGATAGCCAGTCCTATATATAAGCTTTAATTTGAAATAGGGGCTTAGATATCTACAGTTTAAACCGGACGCGCTACATCGCTTGCACGCGAGACACCCCTGAAAATTTAGTGGTGAACTATAATTCTACTTAAAGTTCACCAAATTTTCTCCGGTTCTTATTGGTTTAAATCGATCACGTGACGCGATAGTGTTCATCCGTGGAAAGACACTATCAGCCCATAGTGCCCGGCCGCGGTAAATACCCGGATGGATGGTGCCCGTCCGCGGAAAATACCTGGATTGATTGTACTCATCCGTGAAAAGTTTTGAATAGTTTGACGGCCGCGAAGTTAAGCAGATTGGAAAAACAGTGACTTTTCAATTCTGACAGGTATAACGTATTATTTAGCCACTGAACGGTTGCAAATTATTGACATTTGTGACAAGCTGTAGGCGTGGAAGAAAATTTAGTGGTTAACAATAAAAACAATAGAGTGTTTATGTCTCGCAACTATCTGTCTGATAGTTGCCCCTTTAAAATTTGATGTTCTTAAAACACATATTTGCCCTCGAAGCTTCGCTGCTCGGGCAAATATTTGTTTTAAGAACGTCAAATTTCCGCGGGGCAACTATCAGCCGATAGCTCCTCGACAGAAACACTCTATTGTTTAAATAGTGTAATCGGTATGGAATCTATAATATGATAGTTGTTAATTCTCTCTATGGCTCTTTCTACGTGGATCCTCAGAGAAGCAATCCTCCTTGTTTCAAGTAGTTCATGTTCCTCAAACTGGCCTGAATCATTCATGAATGGAGGTACATTTACTCTCACACCCTTACTGGCAAGCATGTTGAATCCTTTGTCTGCCATTATAGCATCTTCAGGTTGCAACTTCTCCAAAAGTCCAGACCTCTGAGTGATTTCGCACGCGTCATCTCAGAAACCGGGTGGTGTTTTTTTGGCCCATGTGCATAGCCCAAGATTGGCTGCTGCTGCAAAAAACGCAGCTCTACAAGCAGATGCTGCAACCCTCCATAAACAGCAACCTATACAGCGAGAAGAGTTGCGCCTTCGACAGGAAGTTATTAAGAAGCAACAACTTTAAGAAGAAGCCAAGTTGCGCCTCGATCAAAGAAAGCGTGAGCTGGATCTTGAAAGGAAAATTGCTAGAGTACAAGCCAAGGAGCAAACGTACGCGAATGCCGAGCTAGAAACTGGCAGCGTCAAACAGCCATCTGGAATTCCTGCTCAAGTGCTCCCTCTTCCGTTGGATGAACAGCCATTTTCTCCTATGAAGCCACGTCCTCCCACAGCTCCACGGGATACCAAGCCTGTAGAGAACAAATACTTTGAAGGTGTTCGCCTTGCCGGTCATCATGAAGACGGTGTAGAAGATAATTCATCATCACATGGCTCATCTACCGGGGAGAGATTCCTACAAGAACTAATAGAGATACTGCAGAGAGAGCAGCAGAGGCATAACAAGAGTCTTCATCTTCAAGAATCTCGTGATCGGCAGTTGCAGGAACTACTCGTTCAGCGAAAAAAGCTTTCCTTGTCACTCACTACCAAGCAGCGAGGTGCAAGTGTTTGACGGAGACCCCTCCAATTACTACAACTTCGTGCGGTCGTTAACGAATCTCATCGAGGCGAAGACCACTGACAGCAAGATGCGCCTACACTACCTTGTATAGTAGACTGGTGGTGATGTTCATGATTTAATGAAAAGTTGCCTAGCGATGGAACCAGATAGGGGATACATCGAAGCGCTCCGTCTTTTGAAGGAAAGGTACGGAGAAGGATATAAAATCGCAATAGCACTGTAGAACGTTTAATAAACGGGCCCCCCGTAAAGAGTGAAGATTGTAACGCCCTCCAAAAGCTTTCAACTGCACTTACAAATTGTAAGAATATTTTGCAAGATGTTCGTTACCTCAACAAGGTTGACAATTCCGACAGTCTACAGAAAAAATGAGAAGGTTGCCACTCCCCCTGAGACGAAGTTGGCGCTTCAAGGCTGTTAAGGACATTAGCCAGAAGGCTCATTTTTTGGTGGATTATTGATTAGTTCACTAATTTCAGAATGATCTTAGATGCGTACATAGTTACAATGCTTATCTGTATTTCTATTGGTTTTGTAATCGGACCTTTCAGCGTCACCACGCGCATATAAAAGGCAAGTTTAGCGTCCTTTTAATCAGTTCTTCGTAAGTTTTGAATAGTCGTGGTAAAATTTCGCCCTTTCGTTTTTTCAACTTCTGGCACAAGCGGGACCGATATGTGAGTACCTTTGCAACTTTGTTTTTTCTTTTCTAGTCTTTTCAGTGTTGGGTGACAATATACAAACAGATATCGCCGTATTCTCTAGTGATTTAAGCCCAAATTCGTACCAAATGCGAGTGAACGCCCATAATTTAAATAAGAACAATAGTCTGTTAACCAGCCACCAAATTTCTTTTAATTTTTATCGAAACTTTTGTTCTGTTTTACTTCTATTGTTAATCTCGTTATCGACGTTAGAGCTCAGTATTTGACACGCGATTCTTTGATTGTGTATTCCGCGGCTTTTCATTAGATTGATAAAACTTCGTTGTATTGTTGTTTCAGTTTACGATCGATCGTTCGATAGATTGATTGCCTGTGAGAATAATCGTTATTTTCGTCGTTGATTGTGGTTCGTGGTCGATTACCTTTCAAGAATAAAGATTCGTGCAAAAAGTCCTCTTTGGTTTGTCATTTCGATCAGTAAAATAGTCCCAAACACCTCGTTAACCGCGTTTTGGAGCGACACCCCCTTGAACTTGAGAATTTAGATTTTTGGTCGCCGCAAACGCTACAAAGGCAAATGACATTACGAATAATGAGCAGAGAGAGATCACTTTCCACGACTTTGCAAAGTTTGGGGACGCGAAAGCACGCGCAATGGCCCATCCGGTGTTTGGATTAAAGATGATCCAAAGGTTGGCAGAAAGGATTCAAAAGGTCAATCAATAGAAGAGGAGCCGCCAATTTTGCTACTTCCGGGAATGATGGACACCACCCTGATGTTAACAATAAGCAGCCAGATTCATCCATTGGCTCAACTGTGACAACGAGGCTACCTGCAAAGTGTCCCTTTTGCAATAGTCATCACGTCTTAGTGCGCTGCAAAGACTTCAAGAAGCTTCGCATGGAGCAGAGACTTCAGTTCGTTCGTTCAAAGGGTCTCTGTGTTAACTGCCTCCTTCCTGGCCACCTTTCGAGGGAGTGCCCCAAGTCAAGTTTCTGTAAGGTTTCTGAATGTCAATCCAAGCAGTCTACTTATCTCCATCCACAGAGAGATGCACAAGAACGTGTGGAGACATCACGTCGTAAGAATGACTAATAAGTATTTAGTTTGAATACCAGACAGCAAGGCTGCAAGCAACGCCCAAAGCAGCTTTATCAGCGCCAATAGTCAGTGTGCTTCTACTGGGGCCGGCAAATCAGCTACTGCACTATACCGATAGTTCCTGTAAGGATCAAGGCTAAAGGAACAAATAGATAAACCGTAACCTACGCCTTTCTCGATAGCGGCTCCAATACCACATTCTGTTCCAAGAAGCCCTTGGAGACTTTGGGCATCGAAGGGGACAAGACGCGACTTTCCCTTACTACCCTCGGCAAGCACAACTGTGTAATGAGCTGCAATCTCTTCAGTCTAGAGGCATTTGATCTGGATGAGAATCACTTTGCGGATCTTCCGTCTGTGTTTTCAGTACCGAAACTACCTGTGAGTATTGACAGTATTCCGAGTCAAGAGGATGTGATCAGCTTCCCTTACCTCACAGATCTTCAAATCCGAACGATCGATGCGGATATTGGCTTGCTTATAGGATGCGACGTTCTAAAGGCCTTGGAACCTCATGAAATTTGTGTTAGTCAAGGCGAAGACCCATTCGCGACTCGAACTATGTTTGTTTGGACGGTGAATGGACCCTTGGTGCCAGTGTGCAACTTTTTAAGGGCTGACGAGGGACTTAGCCAGCAGTTACGCACGTTCTGTAACTGGGAATTCTCGGATTCCATACGCGTCAGTGAATTAACCAGCAATGTCCAAAAAGGACAAGCGTGCACTATCCATCATGAAGCAGTCGATCTGTTTGAAGGAGGGTCATTACCAGATAGACTTACCCTGGAAACATGATGTTCCCTGTTTACCAAACAACCGCGCAATGCCGGGCAGAACACCG
Source organism: Stylophora pistillata (assembly GCF_964205215.1). Classification (NCBI taxonomy): domain Eukaryota; kingdom Metazoa; phylum Cnidaria; class Anthozoa; order Scleractinia; family Pocilloporidae; genus Stylophora; species Stylophora pistillata. The sequence goes on along the minus strand of NC_142519.1, from coordinate 36,212,467 downwards.
TCTGAGGTTATTGCGCAAAAGATTACTTAAGAATCCAGACCTGTGTTCGAATTATTCAGCATTTATGGGAAGCCTCTTCGGGAACAGGCACGCTCAAATGTTACGCAAGACTCCATTGGAACACACCGTCAGTGTAATATAGTACTTACCTCACCAACCAGTCGTGAACTCGAACAAGCCAGACAAGGTTCGTGTAGTATTCGACTGTGCCGCGAAATACGACGGCGTGTCTCTGAACTCTCAGTTTCTGCAGGGTCCAGACCTAATCAACAACTTGGTGGGAGTTCTGATTCGCTTTCGTGAAGAGCTCATTGCCATGATGGCTGACATTGAAGGAATGTTCCACCAGGTTCGTGTCAGCCCTAAGGATTGTGATGCGCTCCGCTTCCTATGGTGGCCAGGAAACGACCTCAACAAGGACCCAGAAGATTACCAAATGTTAGTTCATTTATTTGGCGCTACTTCGTCCGCGAGTGGCGCTAATAGGGAATTTAAGAAACGACGACGGCGACGCCGTAGACAACGTCGGTTAAAAAATGAACTTATATTTTACCCACGAATCTCGCGATACTCAAAAGTCATTCAGTTTGTTTCTCACTGTTAAAACTATCACAAAACTTAATATGGAACACATTCTACCTTCGCATTACCAACGCGCGAGGTCTCGTTCATTGTTCATTCGTCATGGGGAAATCCCGGCTGTCACCACTCAAGCTTCTTACTATTCCTCGATTAGAAATTGAGCGCAGCTGTTGTCGCAGCCAGACTAGACAAGATTATTAGAACTGAAACTGAGATACAGATAGATAGACAGATAGAAACTTTATTAACGTGTCAAAGAACCTTCTAGTTTGGGAGATATCCCATATTAGTATATACTAAAACAGTGGATAGCGTTGAAGGCGCGCTCTGATTGGCTAGTCAAACTCCGAATATCCTTTGCTATCAACCTCCGAGCAACTTGGGAAAAAATGGCGTGCCGGTTTGCATCCGTGACAAGCGAAGAAATCACTCAAATAACGACGAAGCAGTCCCTGAAAACACAGAAAGCGACTAAATTTGGTTTGGCCGTGTTTAAAGGTAATGGTAACCGCGAGTTTATTGATAAAAACCAATGAAAAAGGTTTTGTTTACAAATGCAAATTAATCTTGCGTAACCTCACTTGTTCACTTGAAAATCAAAGTTAAATAGTATTTTTTACAGAATGGTTTCAAATACAGAAAGAGTTTGTAACACCATTTGAAGAAATGTCGCCACCAGAGCTAAACAAGTGTCTTCAGAAATTTTATCTGTCAGCGAAAAAACGAGACGGCAGGTTTTACAACAAAAACAAAAAATCACTTACCACGATCCGAGCCGCGTTGGATCGTTACGCGCGGGAAAATGTTGGAATCGTTGCTGGAATGTATGAATTAAAATAAATTTTTGGTGGTGTACATTATCTCACTGTTTTGGTATATACTAAAACAACTATTCACCTCAGTGTCGGTGGTTAGCGGTGAATATTTACCGAGCCGCGAAGCGGCGAGGTAAATATCCACCACTAACCACCTCCACTTCTGTGAATAGTTGTTAACTAATGTGGGGACACAAATAAAATGGATAAACATTATTTACAAAGAATAGTACTTAAGAATAAAATTAAGTCATATTGCGCATGAAAAAGAAATTAAATGAATTAAGAATTACATAGAGCACAGCCCTCGCAGCCATCATCTAATAGAGAGCTGAGGTCACGCTTACGTATGCGGTTTTTGAAACTAGCTAATGTTGTGGCTGATCTGTCATAAGTTGTCAGTTTACTCCATAATTTAGGTCCTAAATAGCGTAGTGAATGTTTGCCGTAAGCTATTGTGTTGTATCTAGGAATAGAAAAGTCGACTTGTCTTAAATTGTGGGAAGAGTTGTGTTTCTGAAAGATATTACAAACATTCAAAGGGCTAAGGTAGTGTTTAACTTTGTACATTAAAATGCATATATCCTGTAAGCGTCTGTTTAATAGCGAAGGTAAATTAGCTTTCTGCAGCAATCGTTCGTAGGTGGAGTGTTTATCTTTGAATACAGCCCTTAGGTCTCTTTCTTGAACTATCTCCAATCTGCGACTATCACTAGATTTACAAAAATGCCATGTGAGATCGCAATTACAACTTAAAAAGTTGTAATTTTGCATTTGTCGGAATCAAGTTGCGGAGTCTCAAAAGCATACCAGTCCTTTGACTGGCTTTATTACAGATAGTATTCATGTTATTAATAGTATCTATGTATTATCGAAATTCAAATTTGAGTCAGTTGTGACCTCGAGAAGTTGGACAGTAGCGGTCGTGTTGATTTTCTCTTTGTTTACTAAGATAGCACATTCTTCGATGTTATTTTAGAGTTATTGTTGCTACCAACAATTAAGGTTTGGTATTTTTTAAGGTTAACAACTAATAGATTACATTCGTACCAGGTGGTTGCTTTTTCCGTACTGTCTCTATGTTTGGATGTAGTAGTGGGTAAGTCATGACCTGTATGATAAAACTGATGGTCGTCCGCATACCTTGATATATCTCTAACATGATAAGATAGATCGTTTTGTAATATACTCCACAACAGAGGACCCAATGCGGATCCTTGGACAGCCTCGACTGGCTAATCTGTTAGAGCTGATATTGCTTCCTAACTTTACACGATTTTTGCTATTCGATAAATAGCTTTTCAGATGTTCAATGATATTACCCTGGAAGCCGTAAGCTTTGAGTTTTCTCTATAGCGGCGATGGATGTAAGGTGTCGAAAGCTTTTGACATCTCAGTCGATATTACGCTTACGAAAAGATGTTTATCTCTGGCTTCTCTCCACCCCTCAACCAAGTTGATCAGCGTGGTTTCGCAGCTGTATTTTTTTGCGGTAGGCTGATGAGTTTACACACATGTGTTTGTCGGAGTCAGTCGTAATTTGCTTGCCAATGAGCTGCTCAAAGACCTTACCAACACTTGGTAAGACTGTGATAGGTCTGTAGTTATCCTTACTGGATCTGTCGATCCTTTTTGATATAGGCGTTCATTCCCTCCCCACACTTCCATTCGCTTGGCCAAACCTTATTTTTTATACAAGCGTTGAAAAGGGTCTGAAGTGGCCTCGCGTGTTCCTTTGCTCCAATCTTAAGTACTTTTCCCGGAATACTATCACAGCCGGTGGCTTTGTTGATATTAAGTGACTCTAGAGAATCTTTAACTTGCATTTGTGTGATAGGTTTTACTTCAATGCCTTGCGTTTGGTTTGTGGATTCCGCCACTATTTTCTAAACACACGGATGGTGTTCAAAGTCCTCCATAGATTGAATTTCGGCGCTTTTAGCCCCGATTCCTTCGGCAATTGTGGCAAAATAGTCAGCTACTGAGTACTTCGAGAACTCCGCACTAACTTCTGACGATTGACCCATTTTCGTTTAGATGGATTTCAGTATTGTGTGTATATATATGGTCCTTTTTGTTCAAGAACGACCTAAAAGTGTTAAAAAACTCCTTGGGTCTCATTTTTAGATCTTCGGATTTCTTTCTCCAATAGTCCTTAATTGCGATTCTTCTCTGCCTTGTTGTTTCGTTTCTCGCTTTACGTTTAAGTTCCCAATTCTCTTTTGTATTGTTTTAAAGGTATCCTATTTTTGCTTTCCGCTTGGCCCTGATGGCGTTTTCCATTCTGATGTTATGTATGGCACATCTTTTTCTTGAGCCCTTATTTTTTTAACATCTAGAATATCAGTCATGAGTGCGTTCCAGAAATACACCTGATCATCTATCTCGTCAAAAATTTCCCCAACGTGCTAAGGTGCATGCAACAGCCCGATGCTTTTGAAATTCTTCGTGCTGAAAGTTCTTGAAGGTCCTGAAGTCGACGAGTCTGTGTTTTGGACCGGCAGCACTTGCGTCCTGGGATACCTCCGGAACGAGAGCAAGCGATTTCATACATTTGTGGCAAATCGAGTAGCTACAATACCGGAGGTCGCGGCCGCCTCGCAGTGGAGACATGTTGACTCCTCGCAGAACTCCAGCGGACGACGCATCGCGTGGGCTCTCCGCTGAGGCTCTTTTAAATAACAGTCGATGGCTCAGAGGCCCTGATTTCCTGTGGCGTCCAGAATCCTCCTGGCCCATTGCACCCAGCCCAGTCCTGAAGGTTTCACCAGCCGACCCAGAGATAAAATCAACAGCTGAGGTATACTCCCAATCCACGGAAATCGGTGCGGAACCAGTGAATAAGACCTTTGAGCGATTTTCTTCGTGGTACGGGATGAGGAAATTCACTGCGTGGATCCTTCGCTATCGCGACAATCTACGATCGGCAGTTGAGTGATGTAATAGTGGTTACACAGCCGTCACTAAGAAAGCGAAGACAGTCCCAATTACCCTTGACGAGTTGAGAAATGCAGAAAAGGAAATTGTGAGACATGTTCAAGAAGAGAATTTCGAAGAGGAATTGGCCATATCGAAAAAGGTATCATCTACGCCACCATCTACACCCCCCTCAGGTGAACAAAACTCAAAGTGTCAGGTCAAAAATCGAGCAAGATCGTCAAACTCGATCCCCGGATGATTGACGGCTTGTTATGTGTCGGGGGTAGGATAGCCAATGGACCATTCCAGCAGCGTGTGAAACATTCAGTCATTTTGCCAAAGTCTCACCACATTGTTCCCCTCATCATACGCCACTATCACCATGTTTCCAGTCATTCAGGAGTGGAACATGTCCTTAGTCTGATGGGAGAGAAATTTGGATCGTCGGTGCCAGAACAGCAGTACGAAGATATCTGACACCTGCGTTGCCTGCAAGAGAAGACAAGCCCACGTTGGTGAACAGAAAATGGCAGATTTGTCGCTGGACAGAATTACACCTGACAAACCACCATTTACTCATGTGGGAGTCGACTGCTTTTGCCCGTTCCCGATTCGCCGTGGAAGAACGGAAGTTAAGCGTTACGGCGTGTTGTATACCTGCCTGATGGTACGTGCTGTCCACATAGAAGTGGCCCACAATCTGGATACCGATTCACTTCTAAACAGTTTCAGGCGATTTGTTGCGAGAAGAGGATCTCCGAAAATGATTAGATCCGACAACGGTGGCAATTTTGTATCAGGAGAACGCGAACTTAGCCGCTCTATCAAAGAATGGAACCAGGAGAAAATTGCCGATTTCCTACTTCAGAGAAATGTCCAGTGGATATTCAACCCTCCGTGCGGGTCCCACCATGGCGGTCCAAGGGAGCGTTGCATGATTCACAGCACGAAAACGCAAATTTACGTCGTCTTAAACGCGACGTAAATGTAACGTAAGTTTGGACTTACACGACTTTACGCTCGCATAAACGAACCGTAACGTTAACCTTTACGCTACCTTTAATCAATGGCGTAAAGGTGCGTAATTGAACACTAAAACGATTGACGTAAAGTTGGCGGAATTGTGACGTAAAGCCGCTTTTAAAGAGCAGCGTAAAAGCAATTTTACGGTTCTGTAAAAGTAAATTTACGCTTCTCTATACAGCATTTTCTTTAGCATAAAGTTGGCGGAATTGTAACGCACGGTCAATTCACTCACGTATCCTTAGTCGTGAATGATCATTTCTGCCAACTTGAAGCACTTCAGCTCGGCGTAGCCAGTTAAGTCTCATTTGCGCTCTCAGTTTGAGTTTAAAGTTAAGATTCTAAGAGGTTGAGGTAAGCACCCAGTAAATGCGCCAGCTCCACGTTAAACATGTGGTAGTTGTTGAGAACTGTAAAACAGTTCTTCCACGGCGTGCGTATGGAGATAAGATCATTTGTAACCTGTGTGCTCAGAAAATAGTAAACAACACTATTGGCAGCACTAAAGCACACTTACAATCCCCTGATACGGCTCATATCGTACGCATGCGCGCAACCATATCAACCGTAAAGTGGCGGCCATGGACAGCTGTTTCGCCCTTGTTATGGCTCATTAGCATGGCATAGCCAGCAGGGTCTATATTTGCATACGCAGGCTTTTGAGAAATAGGCAAATTGATTTATTTGCTCAGCTTCGCCTAACTAGAATACAATCCGGATATTATGTTTAGCAATGACAAAGTCCTAGTTCAGACCATATTTTTCAAAATGAAAATTGTTGCAAGCTTTTAACTCAAACTAGGCTTAGACTGTTTTGGGGATGTTTCATCATTGTGCTCGCACAAATAATTATTTGTGCTTAACTATTAAAACTCCTACATCTCAAAGAATTATGTCATTTTATGTGCTCGATCCATTTGGGCTAAACAATAAACAACTTTACGTTTCATTTACACTAGGCGTAAATAACCGTACAGTCGACTCACAAACTACACGCAAGGTTTACGCTGGCTTTACCCTCCTATCGCGTAAAGCTTCCTCTACATACCCTTATGTAGTACGTAAAGTTGAGTAAAGCTTCGTACAAAACTTTACGCAGATTTACGCAACATTTAAGTCTCCGTAAATCTCGATTTTCATGCTGTGTAAGGACTGTAAGAAAGGTCTTGAACGCACTGGTCAGGGAGCAAGTATTAGATGACGAAGGGCTGTCAACATTCATGTGCGAAGCGGAGTCAATCGTAAACAGCAGGCGCTTGACAAAGGTCTCAGACGACGCCCGCGACCTCGAACCCCTCACGCCTAACCACCTTCTCCTCCTTCGATATAGCCAATCGTTTCCTCCCGGAATCTTTTTTAAGAAGGACATATACTCCAAGCGCAGATGGAGGCAGGTCCAGTACTTAGCGGATGTATTTGGCTCCGATGGGGTGAAGGAATATCTCTCAACTTTAATTTGCAAGAGAGACAAAAATGGTTCAGGCCGCATCGAAATTTTCAAATTGGAGACATCCTACTGCTCACAGATCAGAAGTCGCCCACAGTTTTATGGCCACTTGCACGCATAACAGGCGTCAAGACGAACCAACGAGACCCTCTTGTGAGAAGTGTCACGCTGAAAACCAAATCAAAGACACTCAAACGTCCTATACTAGACAAGATAGTCTTATCGAAGGAGCAAGTGAAGATTCTGAGGAGGTTTAACTGTGGACTTGGCTATGCGGTTCGTCTCCCAAATACGCTGCACGAGGAACAATTAATGTTAACATTGCGTTGCAATCCTCTATAGGTCATTGTAAATGTTTGTGTAGCGCATTTAGGGGCCGGGATGTAGGATTCCACGCGCAATTTTTTGTGTTAGTTTATCATTTATGCATGCCTTATAGAACTGTTTAAACGCTACGGCTTGTTAGCGCGCGAATTTTTCATCGTATTCTCCAGCCCGAAGTTTTCGTTGCCGATCGTAGACTCTTAACTTAAGCTTCGGCGCCATCGCTACAGTCAGGAAAACATTTGTAAGTCTTTAAATTCTGTCTTGTATGTTTATCATCGCTCGGCCCTTCCTCCCATATATTTTTATTTATTTTCCAAGTCGAACCTCGCTCGCTCACTCGCTCAATCACAAACCTCAATCGGCTCCTCGAGGCTCTTCAACCGAGCGCGAGTTCCAAATTTTTCTAGACGTAGCATCGACTAAAACTGTAAGCTACAGTAGGCAAGACACGTTACTCTCGCCGTGCCTCTGTCCATCCAGGGATATAGATGGGTGCCTACGAATTGTCAGAGGAACATGACGAAAGACCGGGGGTAGCTTGCAACGGATTAGCATCCCATCCCAGGTCCTTTCATGCTACAGGAGCCGGGATAAATTCAATTCCGATTGGATGGGCCACTCGGCTCGACTTCAGGGGAAATACCTTTATCGTTTTTTTAACCATGTCTTAAAGAGAAGTGAGGCGAGAGCTCGTAAACAGCTTCAGCCTTAGTTAAACTACGAACTGTTTTTGATTGAATAGCTTTGTTGGAAGGGGAGACTCACGGACTCAAATGCATAATGGAACTTCAAACTTTTTATACGAGGTCTCTTATTATTCCAACCCTTTTGGGAACCAACCTCTACTAAGTGAATGCGCAAGGATGCTGTTTTTTCGACAGAATAGTAAAACTTTGGCTGCCTTTTTAGAGTGAAAAGTTTTTTTTCCTTTCATTAGAAATTTTCTTGCACACGGTGGGCGGGGACTTCGTCGCTTCTCGACATACTGACATACTTATCAGAATGTTCCAGTTGAAATAACCACTTTCCTGCATGTTTCTAAATTCTTGCTTAAAAAAATATTTTTTTATTGTTAAATATGTATTCTGTTGCATTCAACTTTAAGTGTATGACTATTACGTTAAATGATAAAATCTTAGCGTTTACACGTTCGCTAAGCAGTGATACATTGTTTTGTATTCATAGTTAATTCTGCAGCGTCCCTCTTAAATTTTCCTCTTTCATAGGCAGATTCAAAGGCAGGATGGAAACTGTATATCGTAAGTACGTTCCGTTGTCCGTAATACGTGCTTGGTTTTCGTCCTGCCATCTGATCCTTGAAATTCTTTCGCGATCGATTTCCCATTTTTTGCACTTTTTCTGTTTGTTCGTTTGTTTGTTTGTTTGTTTTTTGTTCGTTTTTACGTTTGAACAAGATTTTACAATCGTATTTGGTAATCGAACTAAAAATCACAATGAACCAACTCCTGTATGGTATGTCTGAAAATTCTCACTTCAAACTTTCAACCGAGTCCTTCGACACGCGCATGGCCATTTGAGTTGAACCCTCCATCTCTTCACGGTTGATTTGACGCCAGCGGCATCGTAACATAGCCTTGAAGGTTCTGCGGAAGTCCTTGTTAAAAGTTCCATAAATGAGTGGATTACAGCCAGAGTTTAGCATGGAGAATACTTCCGCTGCCTCAATAGAAAGAGAGGAGACACAGCTATGACATGCGCAGTAGACGATAAGCATGATGTTAAGTGGCCCCCAACAGAGAATGAACACTCCAACAACAACTGCAACCGAGAGAGTGATTTTACGCTCTTTTTCCAGCTTCTTACGGCGTTTTTCTTGTTCACTCCCACTAACCTGCAAGAAATAAGCACGTCTGGCCTGATCAATCAGTAATTTATGGGATTATTATTCCAAACTAGTACTCATCTAGACTGATCCCATTAGGTACCAACACCACTGAGAAGGTGTTTTAAATGCGATACTGCGTGGAGTAAACGATGGTAAAAATGGAGCTCTCAGAAAAATTTGGTGCCAAACAACCGCGTCCTCTTTGTTACAGTCTCTTTATGGCCTTAAGTACGACTATTACCTGTTCGTGCCATGTAACGCAATGTACTTTTCATAACAAGCATTTTTCCATGTTTGCGAACAGTCAAATTATGAAGGAAGAAAGGAAAAACATCTTTCCGCCCCCCAGATAAGGTAGACGGGGCTTAAGTCTCTTTTTCATTTTCTTTGGGCCTCAAATGTGTTCATCTTATATGTCTGATAGGCTTTTATAAGGAGGCCTGGGTAAATTTGTAAATGGACGGCTGAATCATCATGATTTAGTGGTCGACACCTAAATGTTTGCCGACAGAATCATCCTTCTTTCATGTACCGTTTTTTAAGTTATTTTTATCGTTACTTCTCAGGATTACGTTTTGCCTTCCTGCAAACTAGTTACTATTTCGACGTCTACACATCTTGTACCTTTACTCTTGCCCTTTGTATTTGCCTGTTTATCAGTTGTTTGTTTTGGCTACGAAATTAATTTGATTGCTGCGACTACTAACTTTTGTCTTAGCATTTTTCAATCCACAGCATACGAAGGGCTAACGCTCGAAACGTCAGCTTTTGTAATCATTACGGTGGCCAATTTACCATTTCAACTTTGTTGATATATCCAAATTATTTCGTTACTCCCACCGACGCAGCCCCAAACAGTTTCTTTCGAAACTATCAGCCTTTATTCATTTGTATTTTGATTGCTGCGACTACTAACTTTTGTCTTAGCATTTTCAATCCACAGCATACGAAGGGCTAACGCTCGAAACGTCAGCTTTTGTAATCATTACGGTGGCCAATTTACCATTTCAACTTTGTTGATATATCCAAATTATTACGAAATTAATTGTTCCTCATTGCATCCTTGCCAACAAACAAGCAACACATCTTACCGTCATAGAGGCGATTTTCTGAGCCTGCTGTCGTGCTATTTGGAATATCTTACAGTACGCCAGACATGTGATGGTCAGCGGAGTCAGGCATACGGTTATGTGCAAAAAAAGAATAAAACTGGGAGAGAGGTTTAGGTGATACTGGCAATATCCTCCCTGGGAACGAGGCCGGACGTCACGCCAACCAAGAAAAGGAAATACAGCCACGAGCACAGACAAAGTCCAAATGAAGGCGATGACGTAAGCAATACGTCTTGCGGTGACGATAGCGTGGTAACGAAGAGCGTTACTGATTGCTACAAGGGAAGCAGGCACGATGAGTATTAGAACCTAGCGAGAGTGGGTTGGGGTGGAGTAAATGTATATTTGTAACTAAATTAAAATGCCCGTGACGTCTCTATGGCACTCTTGGGTGTGATGAGCGAAAATTCTTCGCAAACCTCCTTAATCCCCTAACCCCAAGAGTGACCAGGCTGACCATCTTCTTACACTATCACAAACATGAGGATACAGGAAATGATCTACAGCCGACCAAAAAATCTTCAATTGATTGATAAGCAAATTCTCCTGTTTGTACCATGGCAACTATACAGAGAAGAAAGAGTATAAAGAATATGCATACCGATGCTGGGATAAATAGATTATTTAAAATAAAACGTTTAGAGCATGGAGGGTAGGAGGAGAGGGGGAGGTGGGGAAGTTTCTTATTTTAACCTCGACGCCAAAGGGAACACCGAACTGTGTTTCTGGTAACAATGTCTTCCTAGCTTCACATGATTGATAGAAAGTCTAGTCCAGTCTTCTTACCTAGATATCTATCCACGCTAATGAACAACAAATGAAGACACGAAGCGCTCAGGAACACCTCGGTAAAGAAGATCGTTGTGTGGCACAACTGCTTTCCATATTGTAGACTAGGCCCGTATTTCTGTGTCAAGGCGATAAGAGGGAAGATCACCAAACCAACAGGCAAATCAGCAAAGGCCAGGCTCACTATCAGAGCATTGGTGGCGGAACGGAGCTTCTTGTTGATAACAACTGCTAATATGACTAGACCATTCCCTTGAAAGAAGTGGAGGAAAACCCTGATGGAAATTAAACTATTCCAAAAAATTCAGAATCGGCTAAATGATTGCTAGTTATAAACATTGTTATGGTAACCCATGACGATCCTGTAGAAAAGAATGATGCCATTTTTTTTTTTTCACCGCGCTTTATCACAGAATACCGTATTTACTCGAAAAAAGGTCGCTATCTCCTTCAAATATATTTTACAAATGAACATTTTTCTTAAAGAGGCCTCACCGGAAGTGCTGTAAGCTGGGTCAGTACATTAACCCAACCCCAGTCCCTCCCTCACTCCACCAGAAGAAATAAGGCTGCATTTCCACGCCGCAGAAAGATATCAACATTTTCAGTAGCTAAAAAACGCGGTTCACATTTGGCTAGCGCTATATATTATTGAAATTTTGTTTTGGTGTCATGCAGCTAAGTGTGCTGTATCAATCGATGGTGGAATCCGTGTTCGATTTTCGATTTTTGCCGAGATCGGTGTTCAAATTGATTGATGTGACGGCTTTTACAGGAACATTATTAAGTCGCATTGTTCGCCAGAATAGTTCTAGCCGTCGTCTCCCGAAATTCTCAATTAAATAGAATCTCCTTGAACAATACAGAAAAGAAAGAGGAGACAAAACTAATCAGTTACTGTTATTTCTTCTGAGAAGGTGGAAGGTTTCTTGGAGCCCTCCGATCACGATCTGTGACAAGTTGTGTGACTTTTTTATAATACTCTATTGTGATTCTGTCAATCAGCATTGTATGAGTCATTGTCCAAGCATGTGCGAGGACCTCGGGTTTTCTAGGGGCAGCACGTAGTTCGGTCGTCCTGGCACAGTGATTTTCAATAAACCGTTTAAACCTTTATTTGCCGTTTCCTACACGATCTAGTGCCTTTTTTTTTCCTTCATGTGTGTTTCTTAACGACAAAAACAACAGAAAATTCATTGAAGCTATCTCAGATTCTATTTCAGAGGGGAAAACCTTTCCTTAAAATGAGTAATTATGGAACAGAATTCATATTTCTAAATAAATATTATATTCTGGCGGGAATCTCATTTTTTTTTTGTGAATTTTTTTTCATAATAAAATTTAGATTTCTTCCCAAGGGCTCTGCGACATGGAGACCTCCGGCGCCGGCGAGCTTGTTGACAGCGAAAATTTCCATGCAGATGACAGGTGTAAAGGGAAACAATGAAACAAATGTTCTAACGTATTACCGATATAATAGTACAAAAGATGCCGCTATCAAAGAATTGACACCACCGGCAATGAAAAAAAAGAGACAAAACAAGGTTCACATCTATATGAAAAAAACAAAATTGCTCTTTGCAGCTGTTTGACATTACAGCTAATCTAAAATTGTCAGATTATTCAAAATTTTTAGCAGCATCTAATCTTTTAAAAAAAGAGAGATAAATTTTTTGAAAGTGGTTCTCGTTCAATACAATAGTCATGCGGTTTTTAGAGGAAATTCCTCGACCAGAAACAATAACGGGAAAACTACTGAAACAGCGATGTCGTTCGTTGTTGACGGCCCTCGGGATGCTTTCTGACATCCGGGCCCCTTTTTCAATAATTTCTGTAAATAACCGACTTCTCAGATAAAAGCCGTGAGTTCCGCGTGATAATCGTAATACAAGACAAACATTGGCATATATTATAACGCTTCCGATTGTGTCATATTCGTCTGAATTTTGTCGACCTAAAGTTGATGAAATAGTGCTTACTCAAATAACTCTTCCGTTATAAACACGTTCTATTGGGAGAACAGATGAGGTGGGGGGGGGGGGGGGGGGGAGAAAGGAGGAACATTTTTTATTTTTCCAAGCAGGTATGTGCCGCCAAATCAGATATGATTTTTGGGGTCTTGAGTCTCGAACAGGGATGTAGTTCTACTCTTCAGTCTATTCAAGAGGGTCAATTTTTTCGACCAGCAGCTTTGAACAGGTCAGCTATGTACTGCGAGGTTTCTATAAACGGCTCTCGTCATTTTATTTGAAGTTTCGTGTTAAGATTGGCTCTCAGAGTGCGGTGTGAATCGGTTTACATAATTGATGTGTTTTCTTAAACCGGGTTGTGAAATGAACAATTTCTTTTTTCTCTAATAGAGGGTCAGGTTTTTAAGGACACAGCACCCCAACACTCCCTCCCAAGCTTTACCTTCCGTTCCCCCCCTCCCCCCCCCCCGCTCAATAAGTGAAATGGAGAAAAACTCGTTTCTCAAAATCAATGCAAATTCGTTTGGACAGCTGAAAGTCCCCGAAAATTAAACATTTGCATGAGAAAACAAGGCTCAGTTACCAATGTCACTCGTTGACCGAGTATATATCAATCGTTAAAAGACAGAATTTTTGCCGTTTTTCTAGAATAACGACGAAGCCTGACGTCTTGACGAGAAACAAGAAACCACTCCAGTCCTGGCTGTCGTTTGCAAAGCGAAACAATTTTTTTGAAAGTATCGATCAAGGTGTTTTTTAAACTTTTCCCACACCTTTAGTTACTTGTTTGAAGTAAAAAAAAGTATCTAATTTCATTGTTTCAGAAATAGCGAAAAAAGTCAGCGCTAGCTACTCGACATGTTTTGTTTTAGTCTTAATGCACGAGAGCTTTAAAATGAACTGAGTTTCTGGTGATGGTTATTCTAACTTGCCATCGCAGAGCAACTGAATAGACCCTCTTACAATAGCACTGTAAACCTTTCCAAATAAATTTTGAAAATCAAAATTCTCGTCCTTACTAAAATTCATGCAATATACCACGACTTTAGAAGTTTTGCCGAGTAAATTTCAAGAAAAATGCAAAAGATTCATGATTCTATAGCGGCCTGTCTTTAACATATGTAATTCAAGCTCGGACCTTCGCTACAAGAAAAGCTGTTTTTGTTGAGTTTTGGTTGCCGTGGTTAACAAAACTCAAGAAAATAATGGATCCTAGATTGTGATATTAACAATCCATAACTATTATTCTCGCATCAAGGAAATTAGTAGAAGCTACAAAAGGTTTACACATCAAATTAACAATGACTTTAATTTAAATCTTAAGAAAAGCTGAAAAGCTTTCATGCTAAAAAGTTAAGCTTCGCACTATCTCCCTAAATTAGAAAAAGAAAGAAAAAAAACTGAATGAAGCGGTCATTAAGCCGTTTAAAGCTGCTGGATGTTATTCAAAAAGGTTTCAAATATTTTGTCGAGTATTTGTCGCTAAAAAGTCGCGGTTTCTTGGTTATACTGCCTCGTTATTCTTTTATTTACACGCTGACAACGAAGCCTGGGCTAGAAAAATGACCGCGAACTGAACAAGTGGTTCTTTTGAGCTCACACAAGAAGTACCAAGTCATGCACGAATACTTAAGTTTAAATAATAGGCAGATTTACCAAAATGCAAACTGCGTAGGACATCAGGCAGAAGTGTTCTTCATCATCGATTGAATTGCCCAACAACTGCGTAAAGCTTTTCATTGTATCCTCAAAAGTTGTACACCCGGAATCTCGAAAATTTAAATATGAAATGAATCTTCTATATAGCGGGCCGTTTTCCACGAAATGGAAGTCTCGAGGGAATTCTTACTAAATTTTGCGTGATACTTTCAATGAGTTAGTGAAAAAGGATTTTGATTAATGATGGAAGAGGGTAAAAGATGTCGTGGATAATTTGTCTTTTTGGACAAACATTTTAAAGCAAATAAAATGAACACTCTCACGTAGACCGCCAAAACCATGTCTCCTGTCCCGAAAATATCATTTAACAAGTGTTGAAAAGTGCCTTCTCAGAAACATAGCCCTAACGAAGCAGGCAGTGTTTTTCTCTCGGGTCTTTCAACTCTGAGACATTTCAGCTTTGAAAAATACACCAATGGGTCAAAAATCAAAAGTAGACTGGTTTACTCAGCCGGTTAAAGTCAACTAAACATACATTGTGAGGTGCGATCACATGGAATGGATTTTTTCCTTTCAAAAACCGATAAACTGATCTTTCCAGAACACATTCTCTTCATATTTAATTGAGAGTGAAACAAATGATTTTCCACGATTTCGTCTGAAAAACAATTCTTCCCTTCGCTGAAAGCCATTTTAAAACTATCAAACCTTTACCATGCAATAATCAAGTTACTACACATTTCGCCATTTTTTCTTTCGCCTCATTCGTATATTCGTTCAGCAAATTCGTAACTATCTTAAGCAGTTTTAGTAAAGAACTTACCGAATACAGTTAAAGGGAGAGAAATTATGAAAGCAGCGTAGAAGAGAATTTTAAGTTCGAGCGGATGGTGGGGTTTAAAGATCCCGTCCAATGTTGAATTTGCCATCAGATTTTCACACTGCTGGATGATCAAATGGCGTTTCACAATGTAAGTCGCAAAGCGGGCAAAGTGTATGACATCGAAGAGGAATAGAGTACTACAAATTGGCCCTACCGATTTTAATATCGGAGAAGTCCTTCAAAAGTAAATAAACTTTATTATACCAATAATAAATGTGATGTCACACCGAGCTTTGTTCGGCTGTCTTATTGAATGGGTAATTAGGATCTCTGGTTGAAAATTTTAAAGGAAATACAAATTACAGAGGACACGACTTCCAAATAAGAAATTAAAATGATATCTTGCAATTGATTTTAGAATCGAAATCAAACCCTGCAGCTTCAGAATCAAATAAAACACTGTGTTCAATGCAGTATCATACCCAAACTAATTCTATTTAAAAACCATTGATCGATTTCAATTTTGCGTTCCAAATCGAAGCGACCTTATTCAATTCGTATCAATTGTCGAACCATTAATACCTTCAAAACAGCAAGCTAACTCGTCATAAATGAAAATTTGAATGTGACAAAGATCCGTCCCACAAAGGCAGACAACCACATGCAACGTTGTAAAATGATAAATATTTAAATTAACACCCTAATCAGAGATATTATTAGTTTTTACAGGTGTTTTCACTACATTGAAAAACTTTTTTTTTACCTTGATAAATCTATGTGAAACTAAGATACTGTATGTGTCACGTTGGTGTGGCCATCTTTCAAAATCATTTTCAGGTAAAACGCACTTTGTTACATGCAATACAACTGAAGTAGCCAAATAAAGCCGAGCTATAAAATAAATTATCGGGGGTTCTATAGATTTGATTTGGACACTTAACATCCAATTTCTTCACAATTACAATTTGCAATTAGCGGAGTCACAAAGTCCTTAAGAAAACCCATGTAAGGTTGTAGGAGGGTGCTGGAATTATGCCCTTAATTTACGAAAAAAAAACTTATACCTTGTTCCAGTTGTTCAAAATGAGAAGTAACAGCAAAAATAACTAAAGCTTTGTAATCCATGGGCAGTTCATCTCCAGCGTGATGACTTGCCTTGATTCATAATACGCGCATCTATTCTGTTGGCTCTAACTTCTTGGTGCTCCGCAAATAAAGGAACGTCCCAGAATGCTTGCGCATTGTTCGCCTCGTACACTGGCTTCGGTTTCAATGGCGAGTACCAAGGGGGGACTCTGTCTACAAGGCCTAGGTCGCGCAGAATTTCAAAGAAAAGTATTTTCAAGGCTGCGTTATGTCGGGTAAGATACTTGTTCTGTGCGAGGGCGGTACAACCAGCCAGGACATGAGCGACACTTTCCGGGGCCTTACCACATAACCTGCACCTCACCTCACCCGTTGTGTCTGTGTGCGTTTTCTGGCAGGCATACAACCTCGTCGGTAATAATTGTTCATAGAGTTCAAACATCTCCGTCACTGTATGTGTTGGGCACTGTTTCCAACTGCTTAGTCACCAGTAACATCCGTTGAAGTTAAGACTCTCGTTTTCTGTCCTCGCAGAGAGTAATTTCTCCTGCCAATTCTGCTCAGGCACCGTTTCCCATGTCTTCTCTTCCAAAACCCTTCTCAGCTCTACCTTCAGTTTCTCGGCTGTTATCACCTCTCCACTATCACGTTTTATGCAAGCTGGACTTGGGTATTCCAGCTGCAACCGGAGACCCATCTCGTCTGCATACCTTGTTGCCTCTTTAACTAACGAACTGTGTCCTAACTCTTCCGCTCTCTCTTCAAACTCACGAACCATCGCTATGGCTGGGTCGCTATTACTATGTAACTTCACTGCCGCCTTTATCTTCGTTACTTTGTACTCTTCCTCGATCGAACGCAGGCCTCTCCCTCCCTTCTCTCTTGGCAGGTATAAAATGGCAGTTGACCCGCTGGGATGTTTTCCACCATTCTCAACAATTATCTTGCGAGCTTCTCTATCCAACCTTTTAAGCTCTGTCACCGGCCACTGTTGTGTCCACATCAGGTAGCCCAACGCTGGTAATGCAAATTGGTTCGAGGCTCTTACACGATTATAATCAGACAAGGGACTTGACCAGATGAAAGACATTCTGCGAAGATACTCCTTGGCTGCGCCTTCCAACGACATCCTTTTCTCTTGCCTCGCCGTCTCCAAAACACCCAAGAACTTGTACTGGTTGCCCTCTTCAAGGTTGGAAATACAGATCTTCTCATCTACCCCTAGCCCCGTGGCATCATGGGTAGGAGTATATACCCCCCTCTCCGTGCATGAACGATCGCACACTTTTTGGGGTTCCATTGGAGTCCGACATCCTCCATCGCAGTCTTGGTTGATTCCATAACACGGCTTAGTTTACTCTCCGAAGACGCAAAGACCGTTAGATCGTCAATATACAGTAAATCTGTTACCTTTTCACTAATTGACTTAGATAGCTTACAGCCCTCACTGGCACTGATCTTCCACGCAATAGGATTCAAGCAAACCGTGAAGAGTCTGGGACAGAGAGCATCACCCTGGGGTAGACCTTTAAGAAACCTGATTGGCTCAGATTTCTCGCGTCCTAGCTTTGCTGTCGCCACCACCCTTGTGTTCCAGCTCTTGCTTAACTTCTTTACAGTCCTTGACAACCAGATAGGGAATCTATGTAAGACCATCATCTCCTCCAACCAACCATGGTCTACCGAATCGTACGCCTTCTTGACGTCAATCCACGCCATACTAAAATTCCGCTTTCGCCTATGACAGTCTAAGGTCGCCACTCTGTCAGTCATTAAATTGTCTATGGTTCCGCTACAGCCTGCGCGTGCCCCCTCTGAGCTCTATCCATTAGACCATGCGTCTCTAGATGTTGATTTGCAGGTCCTAATAGGCACGAAGTGAACCACTTGTACAGAGTATTTAGACAGATTATCGGCCTCTAGTTATCAGTTGTGAATTCTCCGGGTTTCGGAAGTAGTGTGGTTTTGCCTTCAGAGAACCTGGGTGGATACTCTACATTGGTATTCGCTATAGCCTGAAACGACAGGGCCACACCTTCATGAAGCACTTGTGCCTTTTTCCACCATCATTATTATTATTATTATTATTATTATTATTATTATTATTATTATTATTATTATTAATATTATTATTATTATTATTATTATCATCATTATTATTAGTGTAATAGAAAAAATCCGAGCCCCAGATGGGACTTGAACCCACGACCCTCTGTGATCTAGTATCTTATTATTATTATTATTATTATTATTATTATTATCATCATCATCATCATCATTATTAAATACGTTCCTTGTAGATGTCTAGCAGGCTCGCGTTGCTCAGTAAGGGGAACAAACACTCACGCCAGAGCAATAAGGACCTGCTCGCATGCTATGATTAATACTCTGGTTTCTAATTTCGTGGACGTGCTTTCTATCAACTGAGCTTCGAAAGAACTCGTTGGCGAGTTTGGTCATGGCTATAATTTTAATAACATTAATTTTGAAATCATTTGTCATCCTCGCGATCCCATATGCTCTCAGCAGTGAGATGTATTCATGACTTAATTGCACTCATTTTTGCTCTTAATCGCACCTTTTTCCCAGCCAACGAGAAAACAACATTTAAAGTAGAACAATCAATCAGATTTCAAGGCTTATTTTATATTGCGTGGTGAATTTTGCCAGCATTTGCTATCCATTTTTTCTTTTATTTTTCTTTAAACTTTTACCGTTTCTGAATAACGACGAAATCATCCTGAATTTGGGCAATTAAATTTTGTGATTCTAAAATGAATATAATAAATTGGCAATCAAACTTCGCAATTTCGGTCTGAAACCATACTTAAGATTTCAAATTACGAATATGATTTCGGAACAGATTGCGCTCCACTTGGTTTAATTTCCATTACATAATACATAAGACAAGCACCCAGCAATCGAACTTCGCAATTTCGATCTGAAATCCTAGTTAAGATTTCAAATCACGAATATGATTTCAAAACAGATTGCACTCCTCTTGGTTTAATTTCCATTACATAATACATAAGACAAGCACCCAGCAGGCAGGGCTATAGCTTTACCGAGGTGAAGAAAGGTGCTAAATTTTGAGCTTACTCGACGAATGCAGAAAAATGTTTATTCACTTGAGATGAACGTAGCAAGGGAAAAATGACTGAATCCCAAAGTGAACCTTAGACATACGGCATACTGATTCGTGAGTTTGATGCATTCATAACATGAAACGATTATTTTTAATCTTTTATCCGTTGTTTTTTTTTCTTTTTAATGTCTACCATTAAGCATGTAATCAAGTTTAGGCTTCCTTTTAAATATCTCTTTCTTTGCTAAATAAACACTGCCTTTACCATCGCTTTTTCCGGCCAGAAGCGCTGACATCAAAAATACATTCGAAAATAAGTTACTCTCAACTTAGAAAGCGCATGCTTTTAAACCACTTTTCTTCTGATAAAAGTTCAAAGCTTGCCTAACTTCAAGTTTCGTCTGCCCTTTGATGTGCCTGGCGGCCGAACCGCAAAAACGTGCGGCGGACCTTCGAGGGGATTTCTCTCGAAGCTCGGTAGTTTCCAGAGCTCCACTGTCCGTTTTCATCTAGCGTCCAAAAGCTACCAGCATTGAAGGCTAAAAAATACTAATCAGCAAATTAAATTGCTCTACATGTCACAGTATTATGAAAAATTCAGACTTTGTCTTATAACAAACAAAAGTACTCTACGTCGACGAAAAAATACGTTTCTCCTTATGGGGAGTGCGTGGTGTTGTCCAGCGAGTGTGTTTGAGATACATGATGTCGAGCTATCTTTTGGTAATCGTGCCATCCGGTTTTCCAAATATGGCACATTCCGCCATACCAACAAACAGCCCTGTCTCTACCACTCCTAGAATTTGAAAAAGTTGGGGAGAAATTAGAAAAATAGGAAAACAGACCAACGCGACATCGCGTGTTGCACTGCCTTCGATGGAACTCGCAAGGTAATACCTCGAACATCCATGCGTGACATCATAAAACGGGCAGCTGGCAAGACAACGTGATAAAGATATCTTCGGATATCTTAGTTATACATTCTTCGCTTTACCCAACCAAAGTTTCGAGTTAGAAAGAAACGTATAGTACGAAAGATTCCTAACCTGGTATTAGGTTCAATTGCGTGTTTAGACTTTTCCAGTCATAGACCTAAAAGCAACACAAGGAATAGCTCATAACTCAACCTTCTGTCAATAGCATGTTGCCTTGCTCTTTGACACTATCAATCTGTTTATCAAAGACAGAAGTGATAAACGCCTCGGTCACTTTTGGTCTACTTGCAAGGAATTGACGAATGGTAAACACCACAGCGCTCATTATTAAGTTATGGATGCACGCAGGTGGTTGTTAAGCACGAAAGAAGCGTAAGAGTCGCTCGAGGCGACAGCCGAGAGCGACTTTAGCTTCTTGAGTGCTCAGCAAACCTCCCAAGCGCATCCATATCTCAATAGTGTACGCTGTAGTGTTTACCATTTATTTCTATAGCCTAACATTGATAAATTGTAACAAAAGAGTTCCCTTTCATTTAACACTGAAATCTTAGGTGACCAGAAAAAACAAGCGCGCGGAAACTAGACTTTATATCTGCTTAGGTGAGCAGCGTACACCCATTGGCAAATGGTGGACAATGAATTGACCAATCAGAGCACGCGCTTTACTTTGGCTGTGTGATAAAAGATGTCGTGATGGAAAATATGGAAGATGTTTAGAGCTGACATGCAAGTTAACCCTCATTATCAGTGCTGTAGGACACAAGTTTCTCTGCTCGTAGGAGGATTTGAGATGATGGAAGAGGTTTGTTGCATGCTGGGGGTCTGGCACTAATAATCAATGCTTGATCCTTTGTAGACCTCTAGCCGACTCTTGTTTCTAAAGGCGTCATACCTTCCCACAGGCGAAGAAACGTTCGTACCGAGGCGGCCATAATAAGGGCCCTGCCCTCAGCCTAATGTAGAATTAATTTTTTTCTCACTTTGAAGGAGGACGAGTTTTTCAAACATGTTGGAGAATGTAGTTCCGGTTATAAAAACTAATTATAAAAAGATACACAGACTGTTACATCAGTGAAGACTAGCAGACATCACTATTTGTTTTGCACTAATTTGATTGCAGGGCCGCTAAGCTCTCAACTTCCACACTTGGTTTCTTTGCACTTGAGGTTTTACAGTTGTGCCTATGGTTTCACACAACAAATGACTGACACATTACAACTAAGAGTGATACACTGAGTTTAAAACCTTACCTTGTCAAACTGGCAATCAATGATGAAGTTGCTATTATCAGTCACTACAGGACCCTGTTGAGATTTAAAAGCGCCAAAATTGATAAGTAGAGTAACTGGATATCCTGTATGTCATTGTGTGCAAATACAGAGCATACACGTATCCGGCTATGATGAAATAACATGTGGGAGCATACTGCAGTGTATAGAAGGTAACAATTTTACTTAGAAATGGCCGGCGGCTCTGCGACCTAGCCGAAATGCTTTGTAGCTGTTGAACGAGACAAATGCAGATATTCTCTCAAAAGGTCACCCCGGGCTACCATTCTTTTGGATGTCATTCAATACTCTTGTCTTTCTTTCTTTCGAGAGGGGTGGGGGGGGGGGGGGAGAGCGTTGAGTGACATCTCAAGGGACAATGCATAATTGTACTAAAATAGGGTCTCTACGGACATGCGCTGACCAAGACGCTTGCTTGCCGCAGAACAGGACATCTGCAGATGTGTTCTAAAATTGTCAACCCAAACACTGTAGAACTTTCCAGCTTTTCTTTGAATTTCACATAATGCTCCTACCCCTTCTCTTCTTAGCGGGGGGGGGGGGGAGGAGGGGAAGAAGGGGGTGCTATGTGTCACCTCAAAGGAAGAGATATCGATGAACTTCCGTTCTGATGGTTATCAAACAAAATTGATGAAAAGAAATCATTTATTTGTCTGAAATAGACGTACTTACAGCTTTAGCTTGTGCCATTCTTAGAATTGGTTTAAGCCCAAGTTTGTCTATTTTTTTCATAACAGGTACATATGCCATGGGGATCACTTCAACTGGAATTCCCTTCTTGAACTGAAATTTTAAAAGACAGACACACTCTGCTCTGTGACAACAATACTGTGCTCGTGTTCATTACAGTAACTTTTTTACAATCACTTTCATTGCCAATATAGTATCCGCTGTTTATCAGTTCAATAATTGATCAATTTTTTATTCCATACCGAATTAAAAAATCTAGCTGGCCCTTGATCAAAAACATATTGATAAAAAAAAAATGTACTTACTGCTTCACCAAGGTGCTCAGAATCTTTTCTAAGATGAGAAGAAAAAAAATAAACAATTTCAACATCTTAGGACATTCTTGTATCTCTTCTCAATCCTATCTTTGTAGTCTATCTTAAGTGTACAATCCTCATCATCATTCTTAAAACACCGTGACTCCAGCTCCAGATGCCCCTTCCTCCCTTTGAATGTTGGTCAAAAGAAAATCGCAATGCTTGCAGATGATTCAACATTGAGAGCAGAGCATGAGGGTGTTTCAAGAATATTTGATAAGGGTTTTGGAATCATGGTCAAAATTTTTTAAAGATTCCTGCTTCAGCTTTCAAATTAATGAAACAAAAAATCAGGAATTGATTAAAATTACTGGTAATTTGAAATCATACGAAGTGAAGAGTGGAGGAAACATAGCTTCATTGAAAGGTACAGTCAGCTTAGCCAAATTTTGAAAGCTTCACGTAAGAAATAAAGTAAGAAAGCTTGTGAAAATGCCATTGAATCTTGTCTCTGACCTGTCATCTGCAATGATAATAAATTGTTTAGCACAAGATGCTACTATCTTCTCTTGAGTCAAGCAGCCTCTAGAAAAAACAACAAAAAAAATTAATTAATGACAAGCTCTTGTAACCTCTCTGTCAAACACAGTATTATATCCTTGACAACTTTTCCATAAAAAGAATAAGCAACAAGCACATTATGCAAACTAAGGCTCCTTTAGGGAGCAAAATTGCCTAATCAGTGACTGGTGCTGATGTCCTGATTTCTGCTGTGCTTGAAGGAGTCCATAGAGTTCTTTTTCCCTCCTAAATGAAGTACATCAAATGCACATGCTTCTCTACTGAGTATATCCACATGTGTTCCCTCAATGGACACCTCTCGAGAAGGTTCAAATGTATTACTTAGTTCTTATTTACCAAGCGGAAGGTCTGTATGGGAGAATCTTGACTGAGGTTGCCAGTACAGACCAAATGCAGTGAGGTCTGTACCTGCAGCGACCAAGGTTAAGATTCTCCCATACAGACTGACCTAGCTCAGGTAATAAGATGTTTATTATATGGCTGTGTCTTATATGCCAATTTTTTATATTCTTTGTACCTTTTTTTTCTAGACCGGTCTAGATGACAGTCTAGATGGGAAAATCTAGACCACTTTCAATATTGATTTCAGGCTATCAAATTTGTGAATTCAGTAGTGCCCAGTCCTTGTGAGACACAGCCATATAATAATTGTGGATAATATCTACATAACACACTTAAACAGTGGTTAATTAGAGACTCAAGATAAACTGTTTTAGAACATACAAGATGAACAATAGACTGAGTAAATAAACTGTTTTGAATGTTGAAAATGAGATATTTGATAGACAAAATCTCACGGATGGCTGCAGCTTTTAACATACCCTCCTCCTTTAATGGCAGTTAAGTCACTGTTCACATCGTCAGCTCCATCAATAGCAATGTCTAACTATCATCACAGAAAGCCAGTGTTACTACCACTGCTGTTTACCACAGACCTCTTTCAAAGTTGTGGATATGATTTTCAATCTTTTGAGTGGATGCAAATAAGACTTTGCCTTTGGGTAGGGGCAAAAGGGTCAGGTATGGAGAGGAGTACAAAGAAATGGGTGGGGGGGGGGAGTTCAGGAGTGAAGGGAAAGAGAATAGAAGAGTGGTGGGAGGGATAAGAGGGAAATGGGGTTGACAGGGATAGGGGAGTGGGGAAGGAGGATGAAGGAGTGAGGAAACAGGGTAGGGGAGTCGGTGGGGAAGGATCAGAGCAGAATAGTGGGAAAAGGAGAATAAGAGAGAGGTAAGGGAGAGAACCTTCAGTGTATTACCCAAGGGCACTCCAGCTGTCCGCAGATAGGAGGGTACTTAGAAAGTAGGTATTCAGAGTGGGTCCTCATTCAAGGGGGGGTGGTAAATCAAGGATTTCACTTACTTAAAAACTACAAAAATTTACTGACTTAAAAAATACAATAATTCATAACGTTGATGAACAAAGTGGAACAAAGGATAAAACATTGACTTATCCTTAACTTGTTTTGAGTAGAACGTACTCAGTAATGTCTAATTTCAAACTTAAGATTATTGTTATTCTCTATATTTTTTCTCATACATCTCAGTTGAAAGTATTTTCATCTGTTGGTAAATAAAATGTGAAAAACCAAAGGCCCAGTACTTTTGACATGGAACAGAAGAGTACCAATCATTACAAAACATTTTGACACAAATTCCTCATTCCAGTTACCTCGGGGGTTCTATCGAGATCACTGAGCGTCAGCTTGTGTTGTATGATCAGCTGCCGGGCCTAAAAGACAATGGTATTGAGTTTAAAATGAATCAATTTAAGTCATTGCACAAATACAATTCTTATAAACCTGAATTTACTATCAGTCACAAATCTTAAATCTACCTCAAAATGTTGTGGTTACATGATTTAAGTTTGTTATGGCACAGATCAAAGTTCTTTGTGTATTATTGACCAGGAGTATGTGGGCAAGATGGTCAGAGATGTTTTTTATGGACCTAACTACCTACTTACAAAAGAACCATTGATAACAAAAGGATAAATCATAAAAGATTGGAAAGGTCCACTAAGACAGCCAAACAGATGAGAGTAACCACCTCTGGTTACAGCTAGGCAAGCAAGATCTTTGGCTAATTTCTGACGATTGTTAATTAATTTCGACACGGTATTCATGTAAAACAGGCTTTAATTTAATTTACCTTCTGTAATAATTAACAATATTTTAAATTAGACTAATATACATAGTTTATACATAGTATACAAAGTATACATAGTTTTTCATAATTAGTTGTAGCTTTTATATGAAATTGTTAATGCCTAATGTATTTCACCGTGTTTAAGTAAAGATGATGATGACGATGATTAGAATACCGTATTATGCTTTTACACCCTAACATCAGTACATATAATTATTACATGACTCAGGCTGTCAGAGGGCCAATAACTAAAATCAACCGATCAAAATGCTCTATTGCTGGTCAATATTCTCTCAGCATTAGACCGGCCACTGTCCTGAATGGTCCCAAATGATACTGCACTCATGTCCCTTTGAACTTCAGTCGTATAATAAATCTCTTATTAGCCAAGCATGCTCAGGACTGTACTGGAAGAATATTGGCCCTTGGTCTTTTTTGTACGGATCTCGCTGCGCTCGGTGCGTACTGTCAAGACCTCAGGCCGATATTCTCCCAGTACGGCCCTTGCGCTTGGTTAATAAGATATATTTATTCTCCATACTGTTCTCTATACATTTACAAAGGAACTGACAAGGAAAATTTATTTAAAAAATCAACAGTTTCTCTTATTAGTTGGTGATGATTTCCTTTATTCTTGAGATGTAATGTTTGATTGAGTGGTAAGGTAAGGAAAAATTAGATGCTAGTTGCTCTTGGGGTCTGCCGAGTCCACAGGAAAAAAAAAATTCCTTTGTAAGCATGAAATTGTTTACATCCCACTACAAAGAAAAAAACACAAAATTATGTTATACAATAATAATTGACAATTTGGAGTAAATTGAGCAATCACTTACTTGGAATGATGATGGAACACAGAGTAAATGCAACTTTTCATCCTTCACTCTTTCAGCTGAAAATGAAAACAAAATCACAGTTTTTTTCTATGAAAACAGAGATACTTTAACAGGTCAAACCCCTCTCTCAAACCACTCCCTGAACACAACCTATCCCCCCCCCCCCAAAAAAACTAAAATCGATTTCTTGTGAAATCTTCCCTTTTACTCCCAAGGCTGATAACCATCTCAATTCTCCTAACAGCATCACCCCTGAATCAAACATTAGGGCCACAAGAATAAAGGAAATGATTGCAAACTCAAGAAGCTCTTGACTGTTGGACAGATTCTCCTTGTGAGCACAACAGCAAATGTATAGAGAACAGTAAGGAGAACTTGCATTCTGAGATTAGGGTGTAAAGGATTATATGAAGATGACTTTTAACTTTCATTACTCAAGGCTGTGAAAAAGAAAAAGTTGAAGAGAACCCTGTGCTCTGAAACTGTGAAATCCAGGGTGCCCAGCATGTGCTTTTTATTAAAAAAAAAAAAAACTAAGATTCCTGAGTCACCCAAGAGCAAAAGTAAGGTGACAAGGGGCCACCAGGTGCTGCTAAACCACAGCCCTGTTACTAGTCAAAGTTAGTTAACTCATAACATCCACCTAGCCAATCATGAGAAAGAGGTATCAAGAGATGAAACTGGAAAGCTCAGGAAATGCAATTTGTTAAGTACCCCTTCCCAGCCCAACAATATTTTTTCAATTAAAAGAAAAAAAACCAGAAGAAAACTGACACTAACTTGTCTACTTGATACTGTAACGATATTGTAAGAAGAAATTGTATCTTGGTCACTCATGAGAGATAAAGGGTTGACTGTTTTTTCTGTCACAGACAGGGGTTTCAATAAAATTTCAAGTAGGCAGGTGGTTAGTGAGAGTAACCAACTGTTCCAACAAAGGGGCTGTCAGGCCCCTTAATCTAAAGGGGTCTGGGGGCATGCCCCCCCCCAGAAAATTTTGACATCTGGAAGCTCTGAAATGCCATTTTTGGAGTTCTGGAGACCACATTGAGTGCAAAAGATAAAGGAAAACTCCCTATCAACAGCAACATTTTTTTAAATTTTTACAATACTAATAAGCTGAAAATGGAAGTTTGCATGCATTTCCTGGAAGTTTAAGGTCACTTTCACTAAAAAAAATGGAGCTAAACAGAACCACTTACTACTGGTAAGAAAGCATCCAGTTGCATTTTTAATCTTTCATCCATTTGTCTTTGTTTTTTTTCCCGCGAACCCATAAACAGTTCGCAGGTAAAAAACATTCCAAGCTTCTCTGCCTACCCACCAGGACACCCACCAGACAGGCACCAGAAACCATGATACGATCAATTAGCTGCAGCTTTTAACTCAGACTTCAAATGCGAGTGGAAAAAAATGTTAAAATGCTTAAATGAGCATCCGATTTGTTTTTGTTCTGTTCTTTTTGTAATACCATGAAACATGCAAACGTAGTAATTGTCATTCAAGAAAATGCAGCTTTCATTCAAGGTTCAATTTATCAGGCCACAATGAACTCCTGAACACGATAAACAAATGACGGTAATTAGATTACATCCTTTGCATGCAGTTAAATTTTTCGTAAACCTCTTGCGTCCTAACATCACCCCAAAACAAGTCGAGTGCCATGACCAATGAGTCCCGTCCGATCTTTGATAATTATTTAATTTTGAAATTGGGGTAAAAAGTTCATAAAAGCCCATCAAAATGAATTTTAATTTAGTTTTCAAAGAATCTTTCTTTAATTATTTAAATTTAGGGAAAATGTAGCCGACTTCTCTGAGCAAAGTAGCCAATGCTTTTCATCGGCTGTTGGTGCTTATTGAAAGCACTACATAGACAATAGAATCTCTTCCCAAATTGCCTTGTATTTGAGTGTGAACTGCAAGCAAGGGCTAATACTCTAAACACCTTTTAAAAAAGGGCTTTTTGCTGGTGGTAACCTAAGTTACAATAATGTAAAGGGTAACAATATTTTTGTACAACTCATAGGGGAAGTTCATATTCCACTGTTAGAATACTCACACATGTTTTTTTTTTTTTATCATAAGCACTTCTACATGTAGGTCAAACACAAGTAGAACCATCAATTCATCTCATTTTACTCTCATGTAACTGTGTGACCATTTGGTTAAAAAAAATTTTCACCTGAAAATTTTACAATTACCAAAGCAGAGGATTTTCTAACTTGCCTATACGTTCAACTGCATACACTATTGTTGATCCAGAGCCTATTCCAAGGGCTTGATTATCCTACAAAACATTGAATTTTCAACAAATAAAACCTAATTGAATAGCAGTAATTATTTAGATTATGGACTCACAAAACCCCAATTATTATGAGTTGTTACCTGAACAATGTTATGAATGACAACATAAGGGTGACAGTGTTCAATCTTTAACCCGTAATGATTCAAAGAAATCTTCCACTGTTCTAACACAAATGCTGCAATATGACTGGCTAAAGGGCTGGAAAAGGGGGTCATTAGGCTGCTACAGATGAGAGAGCAAGGTATCACTAACAGGTGATTCTCATGCTATAGCTTCCTCACCCCCTTCCCCCCATCATCAATAATTTAGATGCACCACACCCTACACTGTATAGGTGGTTTGCATGTTACGTCATGGCCGCCATGGCCGCCATATTGGTGGACGCAAACAATGGATATCTCATTAGCTTCTTTTGTTCGTCCACCAGCATTTGTTCCTTTCACCATTGTTACCGGTGTCTCTAGAGATTGGTTGCAAACCACCTATAGACCTCTACCTGTGGTCAACTCAAAAGTGTTCTCATTTGACTAGGTGTGGGGAGACTGTCTAAGCTTTTGTTGTGCTTTGACGGTATTTATCACTTAATAAGCACTTTGAGCCAAGGAACTTGCAAAAGCTTCTTTACTCCCAGCGAATTGTGATAAATAAAGTTTACCAATGCATCATAAATAGAGCACCTCTTTCAAACCTCACCATCTGCACGACTGTAGTGCTGGGACAGCAGCTTTTTTACAGATGATGGAAAAATCCTTCAGGGTCGTGCATTAGGGATAAACCTATGCATCTTTTATACTATACTCTCGATGACTGAGAGCTCAAAAAGACTATTGTGTGTAGCCTCTCAACAACTTGATTATCACATGACATGCGAATTTGCCTCAAACTTTAGGCTGTCTTTACCTTCACATATGTGTCAACAGCATATCTCGCTGCAGCTCGTTTTCCAGCTTCCATTGCCGATTTACCAGTTGAAAAACAGCGGCAGAGATGTAAAATCGATCCTCGAAGACGAAGCAACTTCAAAACCATTCGCTCGGAATGCCTCAGATCATTCGCGCGTGGAATTAATGAATTTACCGCCAAGAATGTCTTCCGTCCAGCGGTTTTCGTAAACGGAAACAGATCTTGGTCTTGAAGCTGTTCTTGTTTTTGGAAATTATCTGTGATGTGGGTAAATATCACCAAAACATGTACATGTATGGTACAAGAACTCAAAATGAGCAGATTACCAGCTTTCCTGTGGTTTGTTAGCGATAAATTTGCTACAATTTCATGTGTCAGTTTCTTCGGTGAGGTAGTGCTGTGTAACCGCGCATTTTCTATCACAACACGGAAAAACATGGCCGTCAGCGGACCAACGGTATGGTTTCAAACAGTGGTTAATGTAAAGCCAAAATCCCGTGGAATTCACATCATAACGGACGAAATAGAAAGTATACCAGAACTAAAGAAGTACAAGATCGGACTGGCTCATTTACTGTTGCAACATACTTCTGCAAGCATATGCGTGAATGAATGTTGGGATTCCTCAGTTCGAAAAGATATGGAGATGATGCTTAATCGTCTGGTTCCAGAGAGTGGTCCACCGTATAAACACACCCTTGAGGGACCTGATGATATGCCAGGTTAGAATTCCGCAACTTGACAAACTGCCCTTCCTGTCTTAGTCTGGCCAGGAAGGGTAGGGGAGGAGATGGAGGGGGAGTTTCAAAAGATCTAGGGTGACTGGGGGGTGGGCTGGGGGGCTAATTAGTTGCACCAATAATCGAGTAAGAGATCTGATATGCCAATGGGTATAAATTGCAATTTTTCTCAATTAAGAAATGTTGACTCAGTCAACTAGACATGTTATTAATTTACATGATAGAAGTATCTACTATGTCACATGTAAGCAATTCTAAGCTTTTTCCTTCAGTTCCTGCAATTTTCTGTGATTACTGCTGTAAACAGGGTGTGAACCAATTGATGATCAGAAAATCAGTAAATTCATTATTGGCAATCAATTACAGTTTGTTAATTGTATTGATTGGCATTGGCAAATTGCAATTTTTCTCAATTAAGAAATTTTGACTTAGTCAACTTGACAAGACAAACTTGTTCATCATTGTGCTTTCAAGCTTAAATCCTTTGATCTACATTTATGTAAAAATTCTTCAGTTGTATGTAAAGGGGGAGAATTGGCCAAAGCTAGGAAAAACTGTATCCCGACACCTCAATTGCCACACTCTGCACCAAAAAAATAATTTATCAGCTCCAACCATATCCATGTAATAAAGTTTTCATAGTTAGAAAGTTTTCCAAGCATGATAGAATTCCTTGCCTCATGTAAATAAGGCTAAATGCTCTTAGACAGACAAAACTCCAGACGAATACCCATTAGTAATCTCTGACTTCGTGTGATATTTCTATTATCAATAGGACATGTCAAAACAGCTCTTATAGGACCAAGTATAACAATTCCAATAACAAATGGAAAATTGAATCTTGGAACATGGCAGGGAATTTGGCTGTGTGAGCACAGGAATCATGGAGGTTCAAGAAAGATTGTTGTTACTCTTCAAGGGGTCCAATAGGAAAAAAATTTTTGAAAACATCAGGTGTATTTTTTATTGTTGAGAAGCCAAAGTAAGCATGTGCATTTTTGAGTGAGGTCTGAAAGAGAAGACTCCAAGTTAAAACTGTGAAAGTGAAAGAAAACATAATTTCAATCTTTTGGTAAAGGGAACATCTAATTTTCAATTCACCATTCTTTTCTACAGTGGAACCTCGATTTAATGAACCTCTATATAACCACAGGTGGCCCAAGCTCTCTTTGAGAACCACACAAGAAACACATTTACATATTGATTTATAAGGATTTGTAGGGGATTTTCTACAAGATATCCATAGAGATAGTTAAAAGTGGAAATATTAAATAAAAATGGCTTACCTTATTCCATACGTGTGTTGCTTGCTTCTGGTGTCGTTATTTTACCAATTTCATTTGATTTAAGCGGTTGTTTTTAATCCTGGTTCTCTCTTTTTAAGAAGAGAAAACCAGGATTAAAAAAAAAAAACGCTTAAATCAAGTGAAATCGGTAAAATAACGACACCAGGAGCAAGCAACTCACGTATGGAATAAGGTAAGCCATTTTTATTTAATATTTTCCCTTTTAACTATCTCTATGGATATCTTGTAGAAAATCCCATACAAATCCTTATAAATCGATATGCAAATTGTGTTCCTTGTGTGGTTCTCAAAGAGAGCTTGGGCCGCCTGTGATATAACGAAGTCATTGGTAAAATGTATGATACCTGAGTTTCAGCCTGGCTAGTTACAGTAAAAGGTATGGCACAGAACCTTAATATAACAAACCTTTGATATAACAAACCAACTTCCCTAGTCCCTTGGCACTTCGTTAAATCGAGGTTCCACTGTACTGTAATCATTTTTTTATAACAATCAGAGTGTGAAAAACAAAGAAAATGCAAATAACTCTTGAATTTTTCTTGCTTAGGACACTTTCCCTTTCCCATCAGTCTAGTCCAGATAAAACTGACTTTAACCTGTGAAAGGGTTCCTTCCCCTAAACCTAGAAGGCAAAGAAAGTTTTGTAAATTGGAAAATCTCCCTCTTCAGGTTGTTCATGAAGGGTTAGGTAATTTTGAGCCCTGTTGAGAGTTTAGAACTCTTAGAGGAATCATCAGTTTCCCAGATTCTTCCAAAATTTAGACAGATCATAAAATTGCCTAAATTATTGTTATTAAATGATTGGTAGTAATACAAATTGAAATTGTAAGTGAGGAATCCCAAGGAAAGGCAGAGGTCAAAGGATGCAAAAAATCACTTATTAGGAATAGGCTTCGTGAGGCAATCAAACCACAAAATTATCTTCCAAATTTGTTTCATGTATTTCTCAAATTGTGGCCCTTCAGAAAAAAAAAAAAGGAATCACAAATAGCTGAGGTGCGAAAATATTGTCAGAATAAATTGGGCACTACTTGCATGAAACTGCTCTGAGCAAACATAACAAATTCTTATTTTTTTTTCTTTGACGTGCTGGGAAAAAAATGACATTGCTTGCTTTCGTACAGACATTTACTTACATGGAGCACGTCCACCTTGTTATACCAACAATAGGGGCATATAGTGCTTACACTGCCATCGTTTTAAGATTTAGAAGTGCAGCTGCTAACTGCATTATTTGTACCAGCTACGTCACCACTCGCTCTACTCCCCTCTCCCGAAAGTTTGATACCACCCTTGCGAACCTATTTGAATTAGGCCTAAGGGAGGAGGTACTTGACTCTTTAGAGGAGGTTTTGGTCTGAAATCACCACCCTAATGCCCACAAAATTAGCGAAATCAGATCACTGATTCTCTCACCTTGGGAATACGATATCCTTGTAAACTCGGGAATTGTTGTATTTATTAGGTATAAATAATGGTCATATTCTAAGAAAAGTTCCATTTTCATTATCAAGTGAAAGCTAAGAAGAGAGGGAATAAATGGCGCAAAAGAAACACTCAGTTTCACACATTTCTCCATGTGATCTCAAGTAAAATCTCCCACCAGCACCTGACCACCACCCCTCCCCCTCATAAATACCGACTGGTCTCTTGATGGAGGACCGATGAGAAATTAAGTTATGGCCAAAATTACGTTGTGAAAGAAAAACAAATTATGATCTGAAAATTGTTTAGAAAAAATGGCCGTGAACAAGCGATAAAAACACTGAACCGGAAACGCAACTATGAACATGAACCTTTTTAATTCTGAATTGAAAGACATGAAAAATTACTGCGATTTTTAAAAATAGTTCATAATTGTTGTAGAGGTCAGTTAGCTTGTCCGTTCATTAAAAAGTGGACAAAGGCAATAAACTGTCATTCATTATGTTGTTTCCTCGGAAAAAGTCGTCAGTTTTTCATTATATTCGGATCATATTTAGAAATCGAGTTTACAACACGATTATCATCGGCGCCTATTAGTGCTCGACTTACGAGAACCTACTTTTACATCATTCTTAAAAATGTAGGCATGCTAAAAAAGAAATTGTTGGAGAGTAGAAATGCGTTTGAAAGTAGAGGCGAAAAATCGACTTCACTGTACCTTTGAAACGTGGTTAAGTTACCGATGTTTTCACGCGAGCTTGCGTAGCCCATTAACCAATTTTTCGAACTTAGAATTACCGTTAATAAGTTACTTTCGCATGAGAACAACTTATTGCGATGAAAAATTTTCCTCTTGGCGATTTTTTTACTTAATTTGTTCGGTTGCTCATCCCTCGCTAATTGATTGCGGATTACATTTAAGCGAAAGAGCGCCGTAAGTTCTGAGTGACCGTAGAGGCAGGTATCATGAGTAGATCTATATGAGCGAGCGAGGCTAAAAGCATCATTTACCTTATGCCAATATTTGCCACGCCAGATAAAAATGGTAATAAAATTGGACTGCATCACTGCACGTACGGATGAACGAAAAAAAAAGATTCGTGTTACTTTTAAAGTTATTTCATCGGAAATTTGACCCCCAAAAGCTCAATCATTGAATTTATAATCCCATCACTAAGCCAACGTGCGCGTTAAATTCTTGATACATAAAACAACAATTCCTTTTTATCAGTATTTTTTTCTTTGTAAACATTGGCATCCTCGTCTGGGGATTTTCCTTGTACAATTTGCATGTGAAAAACTAGCACCTGGTGATTTAAACTTTCAAAACAATAAAAACATACATTAAATTTTAAGCTGAAAACATCTTTCGTTGAAAGCGCGCGCTGAGGGAGACAGGAACGTATTCCTGCTCGCGGATGTAACAGACTTCATTGCACAACCAACGGCTTTACAATTTGTAGTTTGGCGAAACATATATGCTCTCTCGTTCATTGACACGTAATAACAAGTTGATATTCCTACAGGTAAGAAAATCGTTTAGCGATAAAGTACATTTTTTTTCTTTCACAAAAGAGGAAACTTTAGACGTTTTTGTAAACAAAAATACGACGATAAAGTTCGGTTAAATTCATGTTTTTTCAGGTACCATCCAGCATTCTCCTCGCCGTGTTCAGAAGGTTTCGCGCGAGGAAGGTGAAATAAGATAAAGATTGAATTATTTATCCGTCCGATATGTTTTACACATTTTGTTTTCATTTTAATCATCTGCCATAAATGTTTACTTGAAATATCAAAATTAGAGCTAAAAAGGCGAGAAATGCCTAGGGAGAAATAATTATTATATATTTCTAGGATAGCTATGTACGTGCTCGTAATGAATTGGCACCTTTTCTTCTTACGGGGATTTTTCATTCTTAACAAACGCCACATCGTAATAACTACATATTGTCCCGTGTTGCGTATTGTTATGCAAATCTCTTCAGCCCAGTTTTAACCTATAGTTTGAAGTCTTTGCTAATTAAAAAGGACAGTATAGAAAAACTTCAAACCCTATAGCTCGGTAACCAAATTGACCGTCACTCTTTTTTCTTTCGTCCAATAGGATTTCTTTAGTTCTGTTTACTGAAGAAATATGTCACATAACATGGAAATCTGAATGATTTTTTTCCCACCGCAATGGAACACTCGTTATTTAGTGAATGATGAAGGTTTCTAACAGAGCGCATGGTTTTGTAATTGGGCTCTAAATGGCCCGTTTTTAACCGTTGTTTTTCTGCAAGTAACGCACATAAAAGGAAGAGCGTGTCAAGGAGACACGAAAAGATTCTGGCGGCATCGGCGTCATACAATTCTGTCGCTTCTTTTCATTTGATCAAGCAGCTGCAGAAACATTGGACTCTCCGAGGTTATCTGCTGCTGCACCGCCTCGATAACTTGAAAAAAAAAAACCGACAACAAGGATTAGTATTTAAAAGGCGCACTCAATTACGCCACAAATGGGTTTCTTAACAAATGTGGAAGTTTTCGCTTTCGCGATGTCTTTATTCCTGATGACTCTTGCCGCTTTGGTAATGAATTTCCTGGTTTGTTTAGTGGTTTATAGAAGCAAGGAACTCCGGCGACACATCTCCAGTGTGTTTATCGTGAATCTCGCAATTTGCGATTTCTTCATGGCTGTTTTCGCCATGCCGTATTCTTTTGGAGCAGTTGTGGCCAATAAATGGCCCTTTGGTAACTTCTGGTGTCAAACCAGTGCGTTTTGGAATATGGTGTTAGGGCTCGCAGCCGTATTAACACTCGCCACAATATCCGCGGACCGCTATATTGCAGTTTGCAAGCCTCTGCAATACAGAGCCAAAATGACCATTCAATGTGCGTTAGCTATGATATCTTTCGTTTGGCTGCAATCCATAATATTCTCTCTCATACCAGTAGGGTATGGTTGGTACGAATTCAATACTCGATATTTCTTCTGTACGTTTCCATCCGACCTTCAGGACATTAACTTCCTGGTGTTCACAGCAGCTACTTATGCAGCGAATGCTGGTGTTTCGCTCTTTGTTATGTTGGTGACTTACTACAAAATTTTCAACGTGGCAAAGCTGCACTCTCGCAGGATCGGACATGCTGTTATTACCGCAATACATCTCGCGCCTGTTCGCGGACCCATATCCACTGAGTCAAGTCGTCAGCGAGAATTCAAAGCAGCGAGGAAAATTCTGTTTGTTATTGGTGCGTTTTTGTGCTGTTTGGCACCATATACAACGCTTCGCATCCTTGAGCTCAGAGACAACAGCCTGTCGCTAAGTCATACTGTTACAATTTCTTTAAGGTGGATTGCCTTTCTAAAGAGTGCCATAGATCCCTTTATTTATGGTCTTCTTCAAAGGCGATTTCGGCGCGCTTTGTTGGAATTATTTCTTGGAACACAAAGAGCTCGTCTAGCGAGAGGTTCTCTGCCTTGTGGTCATGTTAGACTGAATGTGAGAGCTAAGAGACAGTCATCGCAAAGCGAGACGGGGACATTTGTAACGGTTGCAACGAAAAGAAGCTCCATTGAGTGAAAAGATGTGGATATTATCAAGATGGTGTACAATATTAGGATCACTTATTTTTGACATAAGTGCAAATTTGTTGGTTTTATTGTGGTTCGCTCCACTATCACAGGAGAAACTGCTAGAAATTAATCGAGCACGGGTTATAAAATATGCGTTTTATTTGGTAATTTCATGCATGGAAATGATTTCTAATTTTTATTAGGGAGCAAAATATTCATTCTTTTATAATCACGCATTTCCAGCAGTTTGTTTATCACCATTTAAATTTACATCTCTGAGAATGAAAGCATATGTTTAATCTTTGCGTCGGGAAAATTTCTTGCGGCTCATCCTAAAAAAAACTCTTTTGATAAATTTTGCAAAGCCGTAGATACGATCCACTTTTTTCTCAAGTTAAGGAGACATATGAACAAACCATTGGAGAGAAAGTGACGCTGTTAAGTTTCTCCGGAAAGGAAAATTTTAAGTAAACAATCTAAGGCAAACAAAAACCATTCCTGCTGAAAGTTTTAATTACTGCGCCCTTATTTCGCGGTCACTGAAAGGCTCTCTGCGAGAGTGAGAAACAACGTAATCAAAAT
Organism: Stylophora pistillata; assembly: GCF_964205215.1. Lineage (NCBI taxonomy): Eukaryota > Metazoa > Cnidaria > Anthozoa > Scleractinia > Pocilloporidae > Stylophora > Stylophora pistillata. The sequence continues at coordinate 36,175,388 of NC_142519.1, read as the reverse complement.
AAACTCAAAAATGAAAATGATTCTTTTTCAGAAGTCATCACTACGCAATTCTGAGTCAAAGATTAAACTAGTAATTATTACAATAGGCAGAGAAACCATTCCCGTGAGTATCTTGGATGGACTTTTATCAAAAGGTATGATGTCATTCATGCAATTGTTTCATCTTTGTTCCAAAAATGCTTTTCAAAGGTATTCTATTTTTAAAGAACCACCCCGAGTGGGCCAGCTTTGACGTTTGTATTGATATGCTTTTTTGCCCCAGCAAAAGGATTGATATTCGTGAAATACAAAAATAGACCAAAAAATTGCCACGTTTTTGTACCATGATCGACAAGAAGATATGAAATCAAGTACATTGATCGAAATACAGTGTAAATAGAGTAACCTCACGTATTTTTATATATAGTTCTCTTCGCAGATTGGGACTTTTTAATTGTTTGATGTAATCTTGAATGATGTACCCAATAAAATGTAATTTTTTGGACTTCATTTTGCGTGAACGTCTCTCTCTGCGGAAAAATATAGTTTTCTGGCAAAGTTATATATGAGGTAATTGATTGCATTTAATATTGCCCTTGTGCTACATTTATACACAAACGTATATACGCTTTTGTCAGCTGACACTTGAGCAGCCTTGAAAGCTTCCACTGGTGCATTCATCAGAAGACGTCAATTAAGGAAAACGAAATTAATTCTGATTAGGGATCGCAAATTTCGGTTATGTGTTTCGTGAGTTTTCAAAATATTGGCTTGTCTGAGCTAATTTCGGGATTTCATGTAAAAGTAACTTAATCACAGCTTAAAGTCACGTAGCCTGTGCTTGTCGGCTCATTGGAATTCAAAACATTTTGATTCCTGTTGTTGTAATTCGCCAACGAGACGAGGTGTTTCACTTCATCGTCATATTCTGGCGACTTGACGGTGAAGATAAATGTCTCTCGTTGTTCTAGAAAGACAAACAATGTTTTCACTTACAGTTGGGGCTGTGCTCTAACTGATCAATGCACAGGACTAAATAATAATTAGCCATTCCTCGAATTTGTTCGAATATTTCAAAAATACTTTTCAAAAAAGCGAGTCAAAGACGAGGTGAATATGGATAAACGCAAAAGTGCTTTCGAGACAGAAATGATCATAAAACTCATTGGTATGACTATTAAATCATTTATACAGATAGATGTTTTACAAAAGTGCAGCTGTTTCTTTCCATGAGAAAAAGGATCGCCGGATCGTTTATACTTGTAGATTGTATTTTACTGTCCTCAGAGTTCAATATCCTTAACTGTCCGATGTATGAAAAGTTTAATTTACGGACGAACTTATCTTTAATTCATATGAATATTCTTTTGACAACGGGCGACATCTCTCCGACAACACTCAAAAAATTATCCGAAAGGATGTGTTTCCTAACGAATACATAACTTGAGACTTGTTCTATGATTGGAGGTCGTCAAAACAATTTCAGTTTCCGCCTTTCCGTACAGGCTGTTTCAAGCGGTCCTTATTCAAAGCAGACGAGATTATCACTATGCTTTGATCAAAACGGCGGGGTGGGGTTGTTTTGAAAAAGGAGACTACTTTTTTTATTGTTATCTCGTCCAAGGGAAAAGTTACCATTTAAGGCGGGGGTAGGGGTAGGGGACTGATGATCACGGAGGCATTGACATGGTTTTCAGGGAGAACAGAGGGTAATCAGTCGTCGCTAACAAGGAAATCAGATGTATTTTATTATGACGTGACCAAAATCCTCCAACCCCCTCCCCCGGACGACAATGATGTGCCCTCATTAAGAATGAAAAATTCGGGGGGGCAGGGAAGGGGGTAATAGGGGTTTGATATCATATACTTCCACTCAAGTTGACGTCTAACTCCACAAATAACCTTCTATGACGACAAATACACTCAGTAGTGACAGTGTTAAGACATTTCTCGATAGTATTAGTTAAAACATATTAGGAAATGAGTTAAATCAGCCATCAAAAAGACTGATTTACTCAACCCCCGAAGGCTGCAGATTTCCAAAGTAATACATTGTTAGTCAAGCAATTTTAGTATATTACATCCTGTTCATGTTTCATCGTTTGAGAATCCTAAAAGTGCACGAGATCGATGCGTAGCAATTCAGTGAAGGGAATATTAAAAGCGCGCGAGATACCAACGTCACCAACAGATTAAAGAGGCATTTTTACTTGGCTCTCACATCTTCAGGTATCGCATCCGGGAAATTTGCAACAAGAGCGGCATGAAGATGAAAATAAAGAAATCACATCGGTGGAAAACCTTGCTGAAGTGTCTCTATTGACTGCATTTCGGAAACAAGGGTTGCAGTTTAACCACACCGACTAATGAGAGTGAAATTTTCGTCTACAACCACGAGAGGGGCTTGTCTGTAACTGCAAAACTCATCTAAAAACACCGCACGTGCTTTCGCATTTTGCAGTGATGGACCTATAAAAAATTCATATAAAGGCTGTTCAAATCAAAGGGTAAGTATTAAGGATATATTATTGCTTTCTAAATGCACAGCTGCATGGTTTACTCCGATATTGCAAAATAGCCAGGATTGAAGGGTATGTTACTGTTCTCTTGCTTTACTGTTACTATTTTGTTAAGGCTTGTTGGACTGAAAACTGATACACGCTTATTTAAAAATCGGAGAGAAGCAAGATACTGTCTTTTCTCGATCTATATTGGAGAGAAATGAAAGTATCCAGATTCCGCGATCTCACACCTCTCTCGTCCCTATTATTTTCAGTGCGCGTTATTTGGTTCAACCTTATTTAATTGATTTTCTTGTAACCCAGAATAGGGAAAAACGGAGAACTGACAGTATCATCTGGGCCAAGCTCTACCCCGAAGTTCTCCAGATACAAACAGGCTGGCGGAGGAGCTTTTATTCCTGCGACGCTCTGGGTGGAAGATCCACAACGTTACAAAGAATTTGTGATGGAAAGAATTCGCTGTACTCTTCCAGAGTGTGAGAATGTAGCGGAAATGTATGTTGAATGGTTTTTTCATTTCTTTATTATTGACGACAGGTGTTCAAAAGTGTTTTACAACATTGGGAACAAAGTTAATTGTTCTCTTAAAAAAATACTTCACTTCTAGATAAATGTTTCTTGAACAGGCCACGAAAGATTGTTAGTATCCTTTAAAATACGTCTCTTCGTTCAGATTAATGAATCATTACAGTATCTTTTTATCCTTTAACTTTTTACCAGAGTTTGGCAAGTGAAAATATACCTGTACATGCCACAATCGGCGGATAAATTCTAGATTGAGTTAAGATCCCATTTAGAAAAAAGCTAATCGAACACTTTCAGATCATAAAGATTTATAATTTCGTAAAAGGCAATTAAAATCTATTCATAGAACTAGGCATATCCTTCTTGGAGATGTTTCAAACAGAATAATAAATTTATGACCCTCAGAGATAATTAGAGTTTTTTCTCCTATGTTCCAATTCCCAAATGATTTCACTCAGTCAAGTGACAACAATTTTAAGAAATTTCAAAACCTATTTAAATTGATAATTCGTATACACTTGAACGGAACGGTTAGAAAATCGTCTGTGATATTAAGAATATTTTTTGAAGACTTACGGACAGCTCTTCGGTAGACTACAAGCAGTCCTTCCTTGTCTGTCGCGCATATTAAAAAAAAAGGGATGTTAGTGCGCCGCGCTCACCCTTGAGAGTGAGGCACACGAAAAGTCGCCTGCTTTGTGTGCGCTTGTTACCAGAGTCCCGCGCTGCGCGCTAGCATCTACATTTCTAACCGTGGGACTGGGGGGGGGGGGGATGGATTTAACTCGGTTTTCAAAGCAAGAGCCACGAAGGATCAGATAGCGAACCAACTGTAGTCATAAGTAACGACGACAAAAGGTTCCTTGGGCATATCTAGATTTCTTATCTTCTCCTAGAACGAATCACCCTTCATAACAAACTTCCCACTTATCAGCTCACGAACCTGTCTCTTTTGGGGGTAACGAATGAGTTAATTGAGCATCCAGTAAAGACTTTTCATGCTCCCCCACGGTTTGTGACACAAGATCTCGACAAAACGGCGTTTTGGTGGCGCTGTTGTGCGCCATTTTAAAAGAAGTTGAAAAGGTGGTAAATTGAGCACTTGTGTCACAAATCAAGCAAACGGGTAATCGCTAAACTGTAGGTTACCATCGGCAGAGAACTTGTCTAGACAACCGGAATGACCCGGTTGTGCACATGTTGTAAAGGCGCCCGGGTTGTAAAAGGCCCATCCGGTTCCGTGTCCAATATCCATCCAGTGCTCCTGGTGACGGTATATACCGGGTCCGTATCGATTACGAGCAAAAAGTCCCGGATTGCGCATTACAGTCACCCATTGGCCGGAGAACTGTACTTTTGTTGGCCGCAGACCGTTCGCTACTAGAGTCTCGGATTCCATAAGATGTTGGCCATAGAGTTCTAGCGTCCAGCGGGTTGTGCCTATTCTAAACTTGCCTCCAGCTTGCCGACCGTCTGCGCAGCACCACAAAGAGCCGTCATCGTCACTAAGGCTATAACCAGCTGCTTGAAACTTTGGACGGAGCTTCTTAAACGCCGAGTAGTTCGCAGTGAGAAAGGTTATGTCGGCGTCGCGTTCCCATGGTAAGACTTTGTTGAATTTGACTGCACCTATAAAGGGGATAAAGAACACAGCTGTCAAAAATACTAAAATACTGTAACTCAAGGAATTTGGTCTCGCCAGTCACCACTATTGCGATTATATTCTTGCAGAGTATATCTCAGTTTATTTTCTACTCTAGGTTCAGTCATGATGTTATTCAACAGCCAATCAAAAGAAACTACCGAAAGCGTGGGAAAACGCGGATGACCACGTCGTCAATGGTTTTAGTTTGGGATCTGATTGGTTGGGAGAGTGGTACGAGGTTTCTGGCCAATTACTAAGCGTAGAAAAGCAAAACCAAAGCAATCTCGGATGTATTTCGAAACTTTTTCTTAGGCCGGTATGTTTAAGAGCTTCGAGAGACTACTTCACTTCACCTACGTTCTTTTTTCTGATGATGATAGTTTGTGTTTTCAGAACGCGAACAAGCAATCAAAAGCACTACTGTCAAGTCAAGAAGCAACAAGATGGAGAAGCAAGTGACGACAGAATCAAAATTTGCGGTTTTATAAACGGAGTTTCAACTGGGTTGAAGCGCTATGCATCTTGGTCGGATTTAACTATAAAAACGAGCCACAGAATAGCACGAGGTGAGATTATTCCAAACGTGAAACCGGTCCTACTTAGAATGAAACTTCCGTAAGCCAAGAAATACTGAAATAAATAACGACACCAGCTATACTACAATTATAATTGCACAAAACCTGCCTTGTGTGAAAAGTTGTTTACCTAGTAGCGTTCCTTCTTGAAGCTCGCAAAACAAGCCAGCCTCTTCACACGCTTTCATAACAAACTTGATAGCATCAGCTAGGTTTTCCAGATCACATGGTGGAACACCAAACCCTCTGCGAAAACTACACGACGACGAGCTGGTGTAGGAATGCCCGCGCCTGCAACCATACCAGCGGACTCTACCATTTGATTCCACCCATTTTTTCACTTCCCACTTCTTAGCCAAGGCGGCGTATTTATCGTCTGTGATTTCCCGATTGTAGATGTTAAACATGATATCTGGGCAACTAACCACGATCTCACCAGGGTGGCTCATCTTCAAACGCCAGAATAAATCCTGGAAGACGCCGAAAGGTAGCCTAGAAAACAGACCACAAAAGACTGTCAAAAGTTGGCAATCCTAGAAAGTCGTCTAAATTCTCATGGGTGGCGTAAATGGAAATTTTTAAATATAACAAAACCAATGCATTGTAAATAAGGGGACAATAAAAATTAATCGTGCTCGGTAAGAACTGTAAAGTGTGTCCCGATATGAGACCCCGCTCTGAAAAAGTGTATTGTTTCTACATGTACTTCTCCGTGTAAGCTATTAAGCACAAGTTTCAATAAATTTTTCCATGAGCGGCTGTTAATGATGTGACAAAGAGACCCCTAATTTTAAGTCAATGAAAAACCCACACCAGCATCCTTCGTTCATTCAACTCCTCAAGCTGCAAAACCTGATTTTGCTCAAACAATTTCAAAGTTTTTAAGTTTGTCCCCGAATGTGCTGTCTTCCTAGGCAAACTGTCTCGAATTTTGTTTCTCCCTTTTTTGTATTCAAACTTAAGAGCAGTTTTTAATGTTGCAATGATAGCCTATAGAATTTTCTTTGGTCATCGTCATTCGAACGTCACCATTAAAAAAAATTGTAGCAGGATGTAATTAATTTCTCATGAGAGAAGAACAGATTAATCAGGCCTCTTTCTGAGTTCAACCGCCGAACTCAACCAAATTTGTCCTTCAGTCTATTAAAAAAAAAGACTACGCAGCTGTTACTCACTTGTCATCAAATGCAACTTGCTTAAGTTGCTTGGTTTTTGCCACAAACGGACCAGAGAGTACATCACACACCACGCACTCCGTGAAAGAGTGGTAATATCCACCCCTAAAGTAAGCTGTCCAATTCCTGAACGTCACTTGAAGACAGCCAATATCCCACTCTCCCTGAAGATTACGATGGCTCCCCCCGGCGATAATCGCCTCCTTGTTGTCGCTAAGTACTCTGATTAATCGCTCAAGATTAATGTCATCCGTAAAGTGCGTTATCTCTGGGGCAAAAAGGACATAGGGCGTGTTCACCTCGTTTAGTAACTCAGACCATGTCTCCCCATGGTTTAAATTGGCAGAGACGTGGTGCTTCATATTCAATTTCAGTTTTGTCATGATGTCCTTGGAGAGTTCCCCTTGTGATGCATACACAACATGTACGGCTGGATAGAGTTTTGCGATGCTTTCAAGAACTTTATACTTATCTTTTGGCGGTAGTTCCTCTGGTAACGTAACGAGAATTGTCACAAGTTTATTCATCGGAACAAATTCTGTACAGTTTACTCGACCGAAACCTTTTCTAAAATAAGGATATCCATATGCTAGATTTCTGCCCAGAAACGTCTCAGGGCAAACTTCCTTCTTTGGTGCGTCTGCCTTTTTACGTCGAAGAGAAGGTTCATTATCGTCCACGGCTTGTCCACCCATAGATTGAATGACACTGTTTAAAGATTGAAGGCTCTTCCCGACTCGATGATAATGCGCTGCAGAATTCGCTAATCCGCGGTGAGTTTCTGAAAGTTCCACCGCTATACGCTTTAATTCGCTTATAAGTTTCTCTTTCTCCATGTTACTTTGTTCATTTTTAATATCTTTTTCAATATCTTGTTTAGTTTCATGTTTTTCGAAGATTGGATCTTCCTTCTTTACAGCTATAACCTGTTCAATGCCGGGATTCGCTTGTACACTAAGCCTTTCTTTAAACACCTGCATGTGTTCGCAGTTCGGGTGGTGCGCGGTCAGCAATCCTAGCTGGCTGAAAAACTGCACAGCTAATAAAATTAACATGACAAGTGCGACACGGGTGAGGGCCCAACGTAACTTTAAACGACTCATAACGGCGGATGCTACTCGTTGTACAACACATCCAGAATAGCAGCGAAAGTTTCAACTGTCTGCCTCGAAGTCGAACGTCTGCAAAAGGGAATACACTAAACGTCACATTTTAAGCCATTATGGGTAGATACTGCAAGGAGGGTTCACATTTCTTCACGTTCAACCAAGAAAAAGCTTAAAAATCGCTCGAATCTGAGACTGAGGAACGAATCCAAGTAATTATAATTGTAATTTACCTCCTTGGTCCACTGAATGGCCGAGAAATAAAGGAGAAAATTTGAAGTTTCACTCATCTGACTGTAGTTTCAACCCGTCGCTGGATTCAGGTATTTTCAGTGTGAGCTGACAATTTGTTCGGTTGAAATGCTTGCTGTACTCGATATGCTTTCCGATGAACAAAAGTAAGTCTTCGACAGCACAACAACAATGCTTTTATTAGACAACCAGGCTCTTTGAATAGAAAGCCGCCCTTTGATAATAAAACCACGAGGGTTGAAGACAAAGCTTGTTGAATTACGCTGTTGTTTGTATCATTTATCGCCACAGCGGTTGGCACGCTGAAAGCCAATTCGAAACTATCGGCATTAAGACAAAAACAAGCTCCCTAAGAAAAGGAGCGCTAATTAAAGAAAACGTTAGTTCCTTTAATCTCATTCACCATTGGATAACAACTAATAATGAAACAGAACCAGAAATTCATTTTAACTAAAAATAAGATAGCGCTCCATTTTTTTTTCTTAATCTAAAAACAATCAAATACAAAATAAAAACTTTGTTAAATGAATGTGACACTTCAAAAGCTTGTCAACATGGTCTTTCTTTTCAAATTTTCCGTTCCTCTTTTCGAAATGAAATGGAAACAAGATGCTGATTAAAATTCTTCCCTACTAAACAGGTTACATTTACACAGCTGCGAATTCACTAAGAACCGCCGATGGCGTTATAAAAATCGCGTGCTCTAACATTTTTTATTTTGGCTGTACTTCGTGAAAGAAGTCGTTGAATGGTTCAACATATCTCTCTTACATCGCCATAATATCCACTCACATCATACATTTCTAGAACAAGAAGATGATACGAAAGTTCGAGACAAATTAGTTCTCATTTGTTATCCGGTTTACTCTATTCAGAGGGGTAAAGAAGGGGGGTTCTATGCACGTTTCATGCACATAACGCATCACGAAAAATCGGATGAGCAACTTTAAGGCTCACGTATTGCGGAAAGCAAAAAATTCACGGGGTTTTAATTTCGTATTTTCACGGGTCACGAAAATTAAAAACACTTCCTTTTGCATCATGCAAAATCCCCCTCCCCCCTCCTCTTTTATATCGTGGTATTGTCAAAAATTAGGCGCCTGGAACCATCGAAGACTGATTATCATTTGAATCAAGCAGCGACAATTGGAGTTTCGAAAAGGAACTACCGTTTCTAAAGTAAGAATCCTCTCCTAAATAACTAAATTTAGGTTCAGCTGAAGACTTAATACTTTGTTGAAATGGTGGCCACCGATATAAAGCTGTATGGGTCGTGATAACCGACTTATAAAAAAAAAAATCGAACATTTATCAGACAAGGATTTATCCTTGATCAAAACATTCCCCATAACATAATAACTAAGCTAATGCAAATTCAAGGCTTCTAACTTGCTTTCTAAAGACGTACCAGGGTGTTAAAAAAGAAGAGGTCTGCAAAGCGTACATTTTTAAATTCCGCCGGCGCACTAGAGATAACGACGTGTATTTATGGTGTGAGCGTTACGTGTTAAGACGAGAAGGACGGAGCACTTGGGTGGAATCGCGATTAAAACCAATGATGACCACTATTAAAACTTTCCCGTTCCTTTTTCTTCCTAAAAAACAAATTTGATTTAACTGTTAATCCTTTTTCATTGTTTTAAAAGATGAGCACCTTCGTGACTTGTTTCAAACGCATTCGCTAACATTCAGCGTAGAGTTTTGGGCCAAAGTTAACTAACATATACCAAACCTCATTCGTGGTGCCACTCTTCCAGAAGAAAACCTTTTCACGGCGAAATCACGATATTTCGAGGCCCCTACATGAGAATTATCCGGGCCCTATTAATTGGTTGTGCCACGAGATTAGGGCAAACAGCATGGAAGCATTCCTTCCAAAGCACAGTATGCCCTGAATACTACTTGCTCGTAACGACGCGCTAGTATTGCGGACAATTTACCACTCTTTTGTCAAATAGGCTTTAGTAAGCTTGAGATTAAGGTTTTTAAAAAAAGAATAACCAGTTATAGTTTCGGAAATTTAAAATATTTAACAGGTAGAATTTTTTTCCTGGCCATACGCTTATCTTTTATTACTTGCACTTACAAATGATTTTCCGAAAACACCAGAAAACGGCGTAAGTTCAGCAAAATACCAGAAAACGGCGGAAAACTGAGAAAACAAACGGCAAAAAACAAAACAAACAATGTCAGTGATCTGCTCGACAATAATCGCAGAGAAGTGTGAATAAAAATTTAAATAAATTAAAACCGCACTATTTTGTGTTCACAAAATTTGGTACGATCTACATAACACTCGAAATGAAAAGAAAATTTAAATTAATCTCTCGAATAATCACCTCGATCCAAACAAGTAAAGAGTAATTCTGGCCCTTGCATTCAGAATACCATTTTCCACGCCTTTGGAGCTTCAATCGCCCTACAACACAGTCTGGTTTAAATATTTAATAAATTCCAGAGCGCCACATTCGATGTAATCTTCATTGAAACAACAAAAATTGAAAGCGAATTGTGACCAAACCTTTTTCTTGTGGTTACAAGCATAACGATAGCGATAAACCTTACTAGAATTCACGTTGGACCTCCATAATTAATACAAAATAATAGGCAGAATTTAACGATTTCGTCTTACTCGTGTTTGAGTAATCACGGCCAGCTACGTAACACAAATGATGCACAACTGTGTTCCTCATTCTCTTTTTTAATACTGATTTTTTTTGTAATTAAGTCCGTTTTTTCCCAGAAACAATTGGAAATTTTTGTTGTTAGATGAATTCAAAAGCCAACCCTTCCGATCTCAAAATCTTGGTTTAATTCTTTACAAGGATCACAATAGGCCGCCCTTGGTGGTGTTCTTCCTGTTCAAAGAAATATTGTTTTCTGATTTAAATATAATACATTCGAACACAACTCTTTCACAAGTGAAAAGCGAGCATAAAATTTCGCCGTGACAGGACGAAAGAATATACTGAACGATATTTCCATACACAGACAGAATATGCCTGAAGGGAAAATTTACTTTCTGTGCAAGAGATGAACTCAAATATTAAGATATTTTTCTGTAAGGTGGGCAATTCTTGGCCAGACCTGTTTCGAAATGTTAAGCAAACCCTTTTAAACCGAAAATATATTTAGTTCAGTTGCAAGCATGCTTAGAAACGACTAAAGCGTGACCGCATGATCGAGTTTAGTATAAGCCCTCAAAAATTCGTTTTTACCCACCGGCAAAGGGTCACTTGACACTTTCTGGGTTCAGATGGACGTTTTTCCAAGAAAATTCTCAGGTTCGGTTTGGTCAGTATCCTCGGCTTTTTAGGTGTTACCGAGTTGGTCTTCGTTCCGTGCCGTACACGGCGCAATATTCGTAGGAAATTTGAGCCCGATAAACCAACTGTGCTGAAATAATTAAAATTCAGTTCAACAGAACACCTGTTTGGACCGTTTATACTGAAGCCTTTCAAACGATTGGTTCTTGAAACAATTTATTACTTCCCGTGGGAGTGGGTTTTATATTTATACAATGCACTCGGCAAGATTCCGACCGGCTAGTTTAAACAATAATTTCGCGATTCTTTTTATTAAGAGGAATTACTTTGCTTTTCTTGCTTTGTTTTTAAAACATTTGGTTCGACTTGTTGAAGCGTAGACAACTGGGAATATCTATTTTTTTCTTTCGATGCGTGCAGTTTTCATCAAATATGTATTCGATTATGTCTCGAGTGTTTTATCAGAGAAGACAAGCCAGAAACCGAAAAAAATCAACAAGTGGCTTTAATAAAATTTTCATGGTTTTGATCAGTGTATAGGATATGAAGAGAGTAGGTTTGAGATGAAAGTAAAAAGACAAATCCCTCATAATTGACCCCAATAACCCTCCCAATCAACTGGACAAAAACCAGATACAAATGAGAAAAAAAAAAAAAGATCACCTAATCCTGGTTCAACTCATTATTAACCGACCAACAGGATTAGTTAAACATCTTTCGGTGATTATTTTCGCGCTTTCTAAGTGAAAATGTAGATCAAGGAAGCTGCATGTGCAATGTAACGTCGCAAAAAAGAAAATTGTTGCAGTAGCAGCAATCGTAAATGAAGTAAATATAAGTGTTGGTTTTCACACGATTCCCAAACGGAAGCCCAAACATGTCCCTATCACAAAATCGGGTGCAGGTTGGAGTTAAGCACGAGGAAAGGAAGAACACATGGCATTGTGTCGTAAACTTCTCAATTTTGCACCTTGGAGAGGATAAGAAAAAAGTTAAATAAAACCGGTATCTAGGAAACATTGGAGAGGAGAGTGAAAGAATCGAAAAATCGTCTTCTTTCATTTGGAAATGTAAACCAGGTAAAACTTTTCTCTCTTTTCGTGTTTTTCTCCAGATGTCTCTGCTCAGAAGGAAGACAAAGCTTGGAAAGAAAACTTAAAAATGTACACATGATGCATAAGTACCATCAGTCGGCTGCTTTTAAGCAGCCAGAGCGAACTAAAGATCTGTGTAATGCTTAAGTTTACCAGGTTTAATTTTCAAATTGACAACTGTTCCCTTGAGTTTGAGATGACTAACTAGTAACGAGTTTGGAATTTTACTCGAAAGCCCTCACTGATTACTATCAACCCGTCAGATAGAGCGTCGCCACTCACCTTAACCTCTTCCGGGGCAAGGTTCAACTCAGAAGCGCCACAACTCGTCTTTAGAGTCTGAAATCTAAAAAAGAAAACAGTTAAACTGAGACTAAATGTGCAAACAAAGCTGTGTTTACCACTGAAACCCAAACGATGTGTCAACGTCAGCTGTAAGTTATTAAAATGAGCAATATTGAATAGGTTATTTGATTCAAGATTTCAATCTCGTTTCAATTCAGTGCTACTTTGTCGTAGGAGTTTTTCTTTCAACTTAAAGCGAACGTTATCTCATCTAGTTGCTTTTTTTTCCTTTTTTTCCAAGAAAATTAACAAAAGTACAAATGCAATATTGAAAGACTGACAATTACGTTAACTCCTTAGAGACTGTTGTGGCGGGAAAGTACGTAAGGATCAAATTTCACTTGACAGTGCATATCGAAAAACGTTTAAAAGGAATTGATGTCACAGAATTCCAAAAGCGTAAAAGCTTTCATAAAAGAGGTAATTGTTCTAAGGTCAGGCCTGAAAGGAGGCTTTTTACTTTATGATAAATTCAGTTATCATCTACACCTTTAGATAGTTATGAACGTGATTTGCACCTGCAGCTATTAGCTCAGAGAAAAAGGTTTTTTAATTTTTTTTTTTTTTTCATAATTTAAAACTAAGCAAAAAATAATTTCTTTTAGGTACATTTCCAAGCCAAATAAAGAGCCAGTTACGGTGTGAATAGTCTAATAATATTCCTAAAACAAGTTTCACTATCAGTTTACGTACTAGGTAAAAGAAGAAAAGACAAATTTTATAAAATAAAAAATTGAAGGTCGTTTCTTCGGTCAATTGCTCAAATGTACAAAAATTCCTGGGCGCTTTTACAAATGATCTCACTTGAACTGCAATTGGTACGTCACGCAATCGCTAACAAATAAACACGACAAACGTGACAAGTCTCTGGAGAGCCGCAGCTAAACCTGGTTGAAAACTCTACACCGCAACGCCAAATGTTCCTCGGAAATCATCTCACCAGCGAACAGAATCTTTCCCCTAGTGTTAGGGATAAACATCTAAACAAGGCAAGGTAATGCTCAGAAATCGAGAGAGCAGCTTCAGGTTTGATTCAGAATCTATAACAAAAGCAGCGAGAATAAAAGCTTTCCTAAACAGAAAACAAACCAAGGAGGGCAGTTTCTAAAGAAACAGCATCGTGATTTTTAACCAAATGATAGAACGCGATCCATTGAGCTCCTTCGCTGTGGTAAACAAGCCTCGTTTTAAAAGCTCTTCTGTTAAAAAATATCTAAATCATTTAAACAATCCTCAAAATTGTCGATATGGTCGCACCGGCAGGTCACAGATTTCCTTCTGATGAGGAATATCTAAAGTGACAGTCCAACGTTTCATGTCGTGATAAGGAATCTTATATAAAATCCCAAGATTACTGTCTTTCGAACCTCGAATAGACTACGCAGTTCGCCATACAGACCGTCCAATATTGCTCGCGGTTTTGCACAGAAATTAACAAATTAGAAAAGAAGAACTCTGAAACAACAAAAGTTTACTTACTTATTGAGGGATAAAGAAGGCAGCTGAAGCTAGATATGCCATTCTTTTACAAGATTGATTTAACCTAAAGGTTTTGAACATCCTCTTCGACAAAGCTGATTTGCGAGAGCTCGCCGCTTGTCGTGTCACACGCGTTTCAAAATGGCGGGAAATCTATATTTGGAGAAGCTCCATGTTTTTCTCTTATCGTCTAAACTGCAAGCGGATTTCAAAAATTTCACGGAATTCTTGATTTACTACCGGTTTTTGTCAAGAAACTGCCAGTTACGACCGAAAACCCAAAACGAATTGAGCATCCGTCAACATTATGCCGGTTTAAATGATTTTAAAAAGGACTTTTCTTATGAACTCGAAACAAAAGTTTACCGTTTACACTACAACGATCAGAAACTGAACCCTCGAGTGCAACCTAAAGCATTTCCCTAGGAGAAGTGCAGTTATTAAGACAGTGTTCCTAACATTATTATCATTATCATTATTATTATTATTGTTAATAACATCGCTATTTTAGGATCCACCCTCCATGGCGGCTCAAGAGCAACGAGGAGAATCCCCTGCGATGCAAGGAATGCTGATTTTAACGTCCACACAACAAAGGGAACAATTCGATTTCGAAATTTTAGATCTTTATCAGCTTTTGAACGATTTTCAGTTTTTTATATGGATTTTAATTTCTAGCCCATATTATTATAGTTGATTAATACATCCTTATTATAAAGACTGTATTCCTGTATTCTAAATAATATATATTCTAATTATTATTATTATTATTGTGATTGAGTAGTAATTCTAATGATTTTCTTTTTGGAATAAATGCAGAATCAATGTTACTATGGTTATTACTAGTGCTAAAACATCTAATAAAATTGTCAATCAAAGATTTTCTTTGATATTGTAATTAAATTGATAAAAATAATGATCATCATCATTATTGTTAGTATTACTGCTATTTTTTTATTATTGTAAAGCATAAAAATCAGCCATTGTATTTTAGAATGATGCTGCGATGACTCGTTATCATTTCAGATTCTAAAAGTCAGATTCCTGAGTCCTTTACATACCAAAAATGCGTGTTTAAGTCTCGTTGCATGTGATTTAAAACTCTACAAAGTGGAATGTAGAAGATCCCTTTCAAGTTGTCGCATTTTTCAGTAAACAGATCTGGTGAGGATGAGAGACAGAAGGCAAAATTTGACATAGTCATTAGATGGGATCGTTTGAAGCGGGCATCAACATGACTTTGATAGTGGAGAAAAAGGCATTTAACTGTTGTTTCCCTGTAAACACTTGTTTTCAGTTGTTTCCCAGTCTTTATGAGTTCATCGACATCGTAACTCGCGCGATTTTTAAAATATGGCCTCATCATTTTAATTGTGATAATAATTCTTGCAAAGACAGATCCTTGTTTTCAGGATTTATTACATGCATTTTGAAATCACTGGTGGTCCCTGTAATCTGATTGGCTCTAATTGGTGCGATTTATTCACGAATCGCACCATTTTTTGCTCTAAATCGCATCATTTTACGCTTGACTGAGTTTTTGACACATGACGTCAAAGTCTTTCTGTTTTGCATACAAAATAAGATGTAAAAGCATTTCTGGTTCTGCTTTTTTAAAAAACCGGCTCAGTACTGCATCAATAAAATATTGGAACTGACCAAGTCCTGTATTTGGGCGATTTCAAAATGGATGTAATAAAGTGGTAATTGAACCTCGTGTCGTGCAATTTTGATCTGAAATCACACGTATGATTTCAGCCCTAATAATATACATGAAAAAATTTCTCAGTTCTGATTGGTTAAGATGAATGCAGTTTTCAGTTAATTCCGTGCAGAAGAGAGTTAATTCAGTGCAGAAGAGGGTTAATTCAGTGCGAAGAAAGAAACAAACCAGGCATTCTGATTGGTCAGAATGATTAGTCAATGTCAAGGTCAAGGTCAATGTCACTTGCGGGTTTGAATAAAATATTTTTGCACCTTATCAAATAAGGGGCAAAATTACTGAGTTGTGATTGGTCAAGACAGAGGGCATTTTTTCTTAATTTTTGTAATTGCCCCGGACAAAATTACTTGAAAATGATTGGCTGAAAATCGCTTAGCAACGGCTGCCAAGGTAAAGAAATTTCTGTTTGTTTTGTAACAATGGCGTCCCGTTTTGCACGAGATCAGTAAGAAAACATTTTGCCCCTTATATTATAAACAAGTAATCACATGGTTCCTCGTAAAATTAAGGATTAATATCACTTGTGTTTTCGGAAGTTGCAGAAATTGCCCTCGCCACTGCGCGACTCGGGAAATTTCAGCAACTTCCGAAAACACGCGTGATAATAATCCTTAATTTTACTCGGCCCCATGCGATTACCTATACTAATGCGCGCGCTTTTCTTCTGCGTAGTTAGAAGCTACTGCATATTTTTTCATGTATATAATTAATAGATAATCACATGATTTTCTCGTGCAATTTGGAATAAATAATCACTTGTAAATTTTTTCAAAGACCACAAATTGCACTCGCCCTATGGGCTCATGCAATTTTGTTAGTCTTTGAAAAAATTTACTCGTGCTTATTTATTCCAAATTGCACTTGAAATCGTGTGATTACCTTTACAAATTGCACTCACTCAGTTCAGTTACCATTATATACAACTTAGTAACGAAAGGATGAACATTTTGGACGAATTTCATCGTAGATTTTATCGATTTGCTTCTTTTGCGCCACATTTTGTCGTGATTTTATGCAGTTCTTCCTGGATAACATTTTCAGCAAATTGCTTCCACTTTTTTGACTTGAAAGGGATCAAAGTCTCCGTTATTATTATTGTTACTATTATCATTATATCATTATCATAATTTTCATTACTATTAGTTATTATTATTATTAAATTGATAGGAATTAGACCATTGGGTAAACTCCGACCATCCATACCAAGTTTATTAATTCAAAGTGCGACAAGTATTTACACTGAGATATACGATACAGGTATCACAAAATGTAACAATTTTATTACAAAGTGCGACAATTTTATTAACGAAAGCGACAGGCATCAGAAACTACAACGATTATTAAAAATTGCAACAGAATGACGTTTCCAAATTAATCCCAATTTAAGATAATTTTCGTTAAGTTCCGTCTGGCAATTTTTTCCTCCTAACAGCAATTTATGAACAACAAGGCATGCAATTCCAACTTTTGGACTCCACAGTGACTTTGGAAAGCTGTGCATAATGAAATTCAGAGTACGTTCAACTAATTATCATATGATACTTCTGGCGAGACATTTTCAGAATAGTTAATTCACGTAAATGATAATTTGCTCAGTGTAGCTAGTCAGTCGCCAAGTGAGTTAAAAAATAAGTTTCTCATACTTACTTAATCCTTCGGTCAGTTATTTATATGATTAATCTCAAAAAATATTCTAAATTATACGAATCACACAAAACTTTTGTTTTAGTTCGTGTCCAAGTTGTATTTTCCTCTATTAACGCCACAATTTGTTAGTTAAAATGGTTTTCGATTGTGCAAGTAACAAGTAACTTCGCACAACGAAGTGGACGACAAACTTCCATTCCACACAAGCGAAACTTTAAGCAAGTCCTATGATGCGTCGAAAGAAAGGAAAAAAGTCGAATCAACTCTTGTTGATGAGGCGAACGTAAAGAAGTCAATTGTAGTCGTCGTTGTATTTTGCAGCTTTGGTCTGGCTTCCCTTACTTTAAAAAATTTTTCTTTTCATAAGCGGCGGAAGAATCAGGCTTAAAATCAACCAGAACCCCTGCGTTATTCATTCTCAGCGATTACACACCGTTGCTGGCCGACAATCCACGTTTTAGACAGACAGATAAGCGAGACCTCGGTAACAGGTCAGCTTTGTTAAATAATGGCTACGAATGTTCAAATGTAAACATTAAAACAATCGGTTAAAATATTGATTTAACATTACCTTTTACTAGCTAACTACATCAAATTAAATGGTTTAGTTTGACAGTAACTTAGTAAGGATGGTTACGTCAAGAAAATCAGCCGAAAAAAGTTGTTTTAGATTAAAACCGTTGCTAAAGACGGTGTCACGGTTTGCATTAAGATACGAGTTAGACATGCAACTTACTTGCAGCTTTTAAAACGCAAAAGACAAAACCTGTATCAGTTCCTGCAAATCTTCGTTTCGTGTGTGTACCAACTATACTCATTACTACTAAAATTCGCTGATTTACGGCGAAAGTAAACGTTTAAAACTTGATGGCGTGGCACACTCGCTCAACACATCTTTGGCTGTTTAACAAGATGAAAAATTTGAATAACAAAGGCTTGATTTTCACATGGACAATGAGGTTGGCGCTGCGAGAATTGTTGTCAAGTTTGAATTATTCAAATATCGATCATGAAAGAAATCATGCCAAGCTTTAGCAGGTGCTGAGAGGAGGTAATTGATATTAGACCCCTTCCAAAACTAAAAAAAGGGAAATTCAAAGACATGAAATGACTTGTGGTAAAATAGATTAAAAGCTGTCCTCGATCCCTCCTTTACAGCGAACTCCGTCAGACGGAACCCTGGAAGCGAAGACCACGATGTACGGGTGAGTGATTTTTACCCATCAAATTTTAATTTCAATACAAGTAACCGTCACCATTCCTTACCTAATGCCAATCTACCTTAAAGTGTTCACAACACACGGAAGATTTTGCGAAAACTAAGCCATCTCAATTCGAGGAGCACTAATAAACCTGTGAAACGGTTAGATATCTGATGAGTAGCAGGAACGAAACTCTCAAGAAAATTACTAAGAACGGTAAGACAGTAAAAGGAACCTCTGTGCACATCACTCCTAGAGTTCTGCGCAGTGCGCTAACATCAACTTCTTTCATTGATTTTCTTTTTTTTACTAAAAATAAGCATACAGGAACTGCTCGTAGTCTAAAAGAAACATCCTAGTCATTTTAATTTAGTTTATTTAGTTATTCAGTAAAATCCTGATCTCCTTTTACTTAGGACACACTAAAGTAATGTTTTCTCTTGTCAATCTTGTTGAACATAACCAACTCTGTCATATGCCTCAACATCACGTCGTCACGAACTGAAGTGGTAAAATCAGCACTGATTGCCTACAACTTCCAGATAGAACGACTGTTGAGACCGGTGGCAAGAACACCGAGGTCCCAGCTTTTAAAAACTTCGATACATGGAAGAGATCTTGGAAACAGGATTTAGAGTAGTCAGGGACAACGCTCGAGAGCATGTCGCAGAGCTCAGACCCTTTTAAGGAAATGCAGTGTATAAAAGAAGACTTCCTGGTCTACTGAAATGATCCAAGGTTTCATGCCGATGTACTGGTGATGGCGGATCTAGGGGAGCGTCCCGCCGCCGCCTTTCCCTCCCACCCTCCCTCTAAGCTCAAGGTCTGGATCCGCCACTGAGTATTTCAGGGCGCTTACACTCGTGGGAGGGAACATCTGAATGATCTGGAGCGACTACAGGAAAGTTCAGTTAAGTGGAGACGTTCATATGACTGGCAAACTTTGTAATGAATGTGGCGGGATCATTTCGTGACGACGAAGCAGGTGGTTATGACCTGACCATTATAAATCAAGATTGACGAGAGAAACCTGATAAACTCCAAAGGGAATCAGGAATTATGTCTGCATCCCAAGAACTGTTCTCATCGATACTATCATAGCAACTAATACTAATACTAATCTTAACAATGCAAGAGGATTCTTCAGTCTTTCCCTTTTACTTTCAAGAGAAAAAGTTTCAGTGAAAAATTTTCAAAATATGATACTCGTCTCTATGATAAATTTTCAAACACTACGGTCACCGAATCATTGATACATATCAAACTCAAAAACGTAAATCTTGTATGGGTTGCAGTAAATGGTTTGAACCCGGGGGTAACATGTGAAGGTGTAGTCTGATCGTCCGGGTGAGCGTAGTCCTGAGAAGGACTGTTGTCGGTGGTAGTGACTGACGTTTCGACAACCTGTGCGGAAGTCATCATCAGAGTCAAGTGACTCTGACTCTGATGATGACTGAACTCTGACACTTGACTCTGATGATGACTTCCGCACAGGTTGTAGAAACGTCAGTCACTACCACCGACAACAGTCCTTCTCAGGACTACACTCACCCGGACGATCAGACTGCACCTTCACTTGTATGGGTTGTCAGCCCAAATGGTGTTTGCCTATCCAAGGCTTTGGTCTGCTCTGTCACGTAATCGAAATGTAAAACAAAAACTGTTGAATACCTAACGCAAAGAGAGTGATCTTTTGTAGTGGATTGATAATTAAACAATTTGCCCTGGTATTAGGTCTGTCGGCTTTTTTTTTTTAGGCTGATGAGTTATTCACCAAAATGTCTGATTCAAATTTATAGAGCTCTGTACGGGGACGCCATGTTGGTGTCCTTCCAAGGGACGCCATGTTGGTGTCCTTCCAAGGGAAGCCAGCATGGCGGCCATGAGGAGACACGAACATTCGCCTCAGTCTTAGTGATTAGTTATCAATTATGGCGCGCCGAAGCGGACAAAAATACTTGTGTATGGATATATAAGACTTGCTTTGTAAAATATACGACTTGTTGCGAAAATATAAAACATGTTTTGTAAAATATACGACTTGTTGCGGAAATATAAGCTTGTTTTGTAAAATATAAGACTTGTTGCGGAAAAAAAGACTTTTTTTGTAAAATATAGCACTCGTTGCGAAAGTACAAGACTTGTTTTGTAAAATATAAGACTTGTTGCAGATAAGACTTGTTCGCGGTGAAAAATAATACTTTAAGGGCGCCTACTGTCTGTGGTCAGCTGCTTTGTAGCAGGGCGCATGCTGATTTCTATTGGTAGTTGTCTGCTTGTAATGACGAGTGCGATGATAAGTTGAACAGAGTTATTCCTTTAAGTTTTAAGTTTAATTGATGCGCCACAGGAATGGCAGGAGAAAGGAACAGAACTTTCGTTCCAATTGACACCTAACCCCCTTTATTACCCACCCATCCCACCCTGGGGAGGACATCCATCACACAGTAATCTCGTGTGTGGGAAATTAACGTCTCCTACCCCAACTCTGCAAGAGACGGAACCTCCATTTATCGTCCCTATCCGAGAAGACTAGAAAGTCTAACCATTCGCAGATATTACTACAAATGCAGCACTTTCTTCTCAATTAATTAAAGACCCTGAGTGTTGGTCCGGCCGGATTTGAACTCACGACCTCCCGCACAACAGTCCGGCGCTCTACCAATTGAGCTAACCGGGAGGCGGTAAATTCCTCAGTTTTTCAGCTGCTTCTTTATCTGCCACAAACAAGTTTTGTCTAACGTCCTCGCAAATTTGTTTTCCAAGTTCTAACAGTCAAAGAAAGGCTCCTAACTCATCCGTCATCTTTTTTGAGGCTTGAGGAACGGTGGGCTGTGTTCCACTTACCGCTGAACATTCAAATCGCTGGCGCTGTTAAAGTATTATACCTATACAAAGTCGTATATTTTACAAAACAAGTGTTATATTTTCGCAACAAATCGCCTATTTTACAAAACAAGTTTATATTTCCGCAAGAAGTCGTATATTTTACAAAACAAGTTTTATATTTTCGCAACAAGTCTTGCATTTTACAAAACAAGTCTTATACTTAGATACAATGAAATATATGAAGTTCATATATTTTGAACTGCGGTATTAGATACGTATGATGCACGATCCTCGCAGAAGACAGCGCTATTTAAGCAATAGCGAAAATCAGGCCTGAAAAAAATCAGGCCTGTACGGGATTCGAACCACGTACAGGCCTGATTTTTTTCAGGCCTGATTTTCGCTATTGCTTAAATAGCGCTGTCTACTGCGAGGATCGTGCATCATACGAATCTAATACCGCAGTTCCAAATATATGAACTTCATATATTTCATTGTATCTGATCTATCACTTTCACGGGTTTATTACGAATCAACTTAACGGCCTGCTCCCAGTTGGCTTGTTAGCTCAATTGGTAGAGCGCTGCACTAGTATCGCAGAGGTCAATGGTTCGAATCCCGTACAGGCCTGATTTTCGCTATTGCTTAAATAGCGCTTCTACTGCGAGGATTGTGCATAATACGTAAGTCTTATACTTTCGCAACAAGTCGTATATTTTACAAAACAAGTTTTATATTTTCGCAACAAATCGTATATTTTACAAAACAAGTTTATATTTCCGCAACAAGTCGTATATTTTACAAAACAAGCTTTATATTTTCGCAACAAGTCATACATTTTACAAAACAAGTTTTATATATCCATACTCAAGTACTTTTGTCCGCTTCGGCGCGCCATAATCAATTGTGAACTTGCGAAAACTCATCTGAACATAATTTTTGATAATGTTTCTTATGCTCAGGGAACAAAATGTCTCACGATATCCTTACATCTTACAATCAATAACTTAGCTTTCCGGGTCACTATTTCAATGGCAAGTGACGAGAAACTACGAAATTACCGTAGAAATGTCTCTACTTTAAAAATGGAGAACCCCACGAAACCTTTCCACAAGCTTAACGTTTAGGTGTGCTATCGTGGGGTCTTTCTTCTTTCGGAGAGTAAACTGCAATAACCCTGATTATTTTTTATTTCTTATTTTTATGACGTCACGTGCAAACGAAGGAAAAATACATTGAATTCCCCATTATAGAGTGTTACTAGAGCAACTTACCCTACACCTTTCCTTTTCCTCCCGCCTTTCTCTTCACCCTCTCCTCCCAAGACAAATTGAAATAGTACAATCCCCCTCCCCCAAGACAACAGTAAAGTAGAGAAAGTCCTTGCGATTTTACATCATGCCAGCATGAAGACACGTGCGTTATTTTCACCATACCGGCGAAAGCGAAACAGCCGTAATTCCGTGGAAATTTCGAGTAAATCCGCACTCAGAGTTTTCTTTTCGTTAATATATTTCACCATTGATTTTCTAAGTTGAATAACGAAAACGGGGTGTTAACAGGAATTTTTAGGACGCACTTGAAATGTTTGCACGAATTCGTGTATAGAAAACCTGTTTGGTGTGATCTCAAAAGAATTCTTGCAGGGTACAGCTAGAACGACAAGGAACAATTTTTCGTGGCCTCTCGCTTAGCATAATGCGTCTGTTTGTTTGATTTGTTTCGTTCTGTCTCGTTCACTTAACTCAGTCCCCTTTTGGTCGATAAGTTACTACGTTCATTGTGTGACATTTGGTAACGTCCACTTAAAGAAAATTGAAATGTAATACGAATCCAGGGCGGGTTGAGCAAACAATGTGACTTTCACGACAGAAAACAATCAGCTTCAAAACTTGTGATGTCGACTTAATAAGGTTGATATTAAAAAAGAAAACACTCAAAAGTCACCCACGATGCTAAGCACCCATCCAGGAAGAGTTTCGATGCTCCATTTCGCTTCATCTCTCGCAATTTGTCTCCAGTGTAAACTTGACCCTCTCAGAGCTTTGTTTTTACGCTATTTTTAACTTAAGTTTTCTCGGTCAGTTCATGAATTTTTAAAATTACTCCCTTACTTCGTTCCAGTTCTACGTGATCCAAGAATTCATGCTCTGACAGCCGATATTTTGCATAGATTTCGTCATCAATTGCCTAACTGAGTGTGTACGGAAAATGCTTTTTACAGCAGAAGCGTCATGTATTTCAAGTGAGATAGATGATGAAACCAATGTAACAAATTCGCTTCCTTAGCGCGCAAGATTTTGTTTATGAGATCACGTACCAAAGCAAGCGATTTTCATGAGTACTTGAACAGGCAAAAAACTTGACTTTGAACGAAAGATCGAGCACTGAATACATATGATTTGTTTCCAAACTGAAAGCCCTCAAGGTAAAGCTTATTTAGTATTCATATCTAAGGTGCGTATCGCAAATAATGAAGCTGTTTATTATCTAGTTTTATGTAAGTTCATGGTCAATAGAAAGCAACGACTTCTGTTACCTCACGCGATATTCAGCGGGTGCTTCCTCGCTCCTTTGCCAATAACGACTAACGGAAGATCCCTTTGACAACGAACAGCTCGATCAGGAAAGAACGAAACGTTTGCAATGAAACGGAAGGCCGCTGTATGCTAATTATATGGAACCATGACAGTCATGATGACGTACGCAAACGGCCTGGAAATGAGTGTAACTCGAAAGTTAAGAGGTTTTGGACCCAGAGCAGGTCACGAAGGAGGACTACGTTGCGAAAAAAATAAATGACCCAAGCAGTCAACTCAAAAATAAGGATGAAAGCGAACCAGAGCTGGTTGTCACCATAAATAAAGGCGGACAATGCATAGCGCACCTAACAAGGCACGTCCGAAACGCACTCTCTTACAAAATTTACTAATTCACTTAAAACACAAGTACGTATCAAATAAAAGACAAAGGGTGGTTTACAAGGTCAACTGCCTCAGATCGTGAGCAATTCGTCTTGATAGGAGAAACTGAGAAAACCTCAACACAACGGCTGACAGAACCGAACTGACAAACGAGCGTATTAGCCGGGCATGGAACTGACGCGCAAAAGTCACGAACTTCAATATTGATTGTTCGACTCTGCTCAAAATGGTTGAAAATCCAGCACAAACTGCTCTCATCGATTGACAAGGGGAAGTTTAGTAGTGTTCTTATTTAGGATAGAGCTAGACCCCTCACGAAAGATGTCAAAAACTATTGGAACTTTTATAAACGACTTCATAGTGATATTTCCACAAGACAGTCGAACCGAACAAAACCAGCCAACTGCACCGAGTGATAGAAACCGCATTGCCAATATTTTTGTGGCATGCCGGTTCTTAGCTGTCAACCATTAAATGGCTGAAAAATTACTATAAATCGAAAAACGTCAAAAACGAACCATTTTTACCGCAAACCGTCCATATAGCTCACTAAATTTAGACAGTATTCTTGAATTAGAATTGAACTGGAACCACGGTACTGATTAAGCTTATGAGAAGCCAGAATCGAGCATTGAAGCTCATACCTGAATGTAAACAATCTGCTTAAATTATCATAAATCAAAATTTTGGACAAGCTCTTTTTCTCACTTCTACGGCTTAAGAAGAACAGACCTCCTCCTGAAAACTTATGTCGTAAGACCTAAGGCCTAGTTTATACGTCGCGCTACAGTCGAATTTAATTCAGACGAATTTAATTCCATTAAATTCGTCGTTCCGTCGATGTAAATCATGGCGTGGTTTTATGCGTCGAAACAGAGTTTAACTCTGGTCGAAATCAACTCGATCGAATTTAATTCGCTTCCCAAATGCAGTGCCTGTGGTCAGAGGTGTCATTTTGAAATAAATTGAAATACATTAAGAAAATGTATGCATTTCATTCGACGCGACGCTAGTGCGTATGGCGCGTTTATACTGTCAAAATTCAACATGTCAAATTGAGAATCAACATTCCAAAATGAGCTCCATAGCGCCAATTCAATCAACAAACCTTTGCTAAATCGAATGCCATCTTCTCGTAGCGGACAGGTTAATTTGATCAGATACTTTTTAAATTGATTAGGTACCTTTCAAATCGATCAGTTTCCTTCTATATCGAACAAATTAAATCGTTTACATTAAATCAAATCGATTAGTTCCCTTCTAAATCGTTCACATTAAAAGCCCTTATCGCATTTGTGTCTGCAATGCAATGGGTCCGCGGAGTTATAGTTTCAGGACGAGGCTATCGGGTCAACGTTTCTCGAGAAACACCAGAAACACTCCATGTCTGACCATATAACTCTGGAATCTGCGTTTTTTTCTGCAGAGGAAAAAGTTAAAATTCTTCGTGGTAATTTTCCTGGCATCACGAAAGGAAGATTGAAAGAATGGCTGTCATTTCGGAAAGGAACGGCAAAATTTTGTCCCGTTCGTTCATGACCACGGTTGTTGTTCCTTTGTCGGCCTTTTTGAGGTGTAACTCAGAGTCACGTTTCAAGGCCCTCAGCGCCTTGCGTTCAGCCGAAAGCAAATTATCTTTTTGTTTTGTAATTTCTATTTCTGAAAGGTCACTTTCAACCTCTTCTAAATAGCTTTCAAGGGCTAAGGATTTTTGTATTGGTAGTAACCATGTAGATTTGACGTGGCAAGGATGGACGGTTTTTTTGGTCCTCCCCTCGGAATATGTAAATTAGACGCATTCTCCTTGCGAACTGATCAAAGTCATACAATAGTTGTTGTCTGTTCTTTTTTTGTTTTGTAGCGGGTGTTGGAATGAATTTAAGCCCTTTTGCCAGTAAATTTAATCTGGTCGTTTGTAAGTTCTTTATTTGAGAGGTTTTTTATGTGCGTTTTGTTCGCCTCTAGTTTGATAGTTAAACATGTTTGGCAAGACCGCGGTTTCAAATCCTAATCTTGTGGATCTCGTCAGTTGCCGATTCACTGAATAGACTGTTGCACCCATACGCAATACAATGTCTAACCATGACAAGAACACGCTGTATCCTTAAGAAAATGAATAAAAATGCCTTCAAACGTAGCCGTTTGCTTCGACTTTACTTGAAAGTTTTACCTGTGTGACCCGTAGCCTCGTTTCGAAACTTCAAGGTCCGCTGAGCTCTCGTACAGTGGGCGTAAATGCGATAAAGGCTAATCAAATCGATCATTATACCCAAGTTGCTTTGCTGGTATACTATTTCCGCGACAAAACACAACCGTGGGCGCTTCCGTTTCCTCGTGGAGCCCGTCGAAGGACGACAGAGGTAAATGTAATTATACTTTAAAATATGTCCCTGGAATATGATTTATTCATGAAAGTAACGCATGGTTCTTTAGACATTGTACTCAGTAATATCTCCAACCCATCGAATGCTCTTGGTGTTAAAATTTTGAACTCAATTCCACCCTCAATAAAAGAACTTTAAAATAGCTGAATTATTATCGGAAAGTGATGAAGTGTTTACAGTACTTGAAGACTTTTTGCAGTTTAAAGGTGACTGTTTTGAAGTCCCCCGCCTTATTGAGCTTTTATAAATACAAATGCCAGGGGTTAGCCTGGGGGTGAGGGGGGTTGGAAGGATGGGTACAGGTAGTAAAACTGACTGATGCATAAGGATGCCTACTTATACTTTTGTTTCTTGTTTAAATAAGAGCTACATCAGTTCATAATGTTAAATTTGGGAACTGTTTACCACCTCCATCACTATTGAGACTACTGTTTTCAATTGGACAAATCCCTCCCATACGGTAGGTATTTTCCTCCCCTGCTCCAAATGTAAACCATGGACCGTTTCCTTTCCTATCTAAAACTATTTTTTTCTTTTCCCTTTAGAGGCTCGGGTTTGTCAGCCTGATTTAATATTACTGTGCTAAAGGAGTACACGAGAAGTTCTTGAGTGATTTGCGAATGTATCTGGTGTCCGTTTTATCTGAATTCAAGAGCATTCGATGGGTTGGAGATATTACTGAGTACAATGTCTAAAGAACCATGCGTTACTTTCATGAATAAATCATATTCCAGGGACAACATTAAAGTATAATTACTCTTACCTCTGTCGTCCTTCGACGAGCTCCACGAAGAAACGGAAACGCACGCGGTTGTGTTTTGTCAGCGGATATGGTATACCTGCAAAGCATCTTGGGTATAATTATCGATTTGATTTAATGTCAACGATTTAGAAGGGAACTGACCGACTTGATTTAATATAAATGATTTAATTTGCTCGATATAGAAGGAAACTGATCGATTTGAAAGGTACCTAATCAATTTAAAAAGTATCTGATCAAATAAACCTGTCCGTTACGAGAAGATGGCGCTATGGAGCTCATTTTTGAATGTTGATTCTCGATTTGACATGTTGAATTTTGACATTATAAACGCGCCACATTAAAACGTCAAGGACGAATTTAATTCGATTTAGACATCGCGCTATCGTCGAATTTAATTGCTTGTGGGACTTTGAATTAATTTC
The DNA here is from genome assembly GCF_964205215.1 of Stylophora pistillata. Lineage (NCBI taxonomy): Eukaryota > Metazoa > Cnidaria > Anthozoa > Scleractinia > Pocilloporidae > Stylophora > Stylophora pistillata. Next base: position 36,147,531 of record NC_142519.1, on the reverse strand, counting down.
GTCTGAATTAAATTCAACTGTAGCGCAACGTATAAACTAGGCCTAAGTCATGAGTCGAAACTTGTCGAGTTCATTGGCCATCGCTTCTCATCAAGAAAAGCCAACGATAATAACAAAAATTACAATGATCATTAATCTGTAAAAAAATTTTTTCAAACCTGACTTTAGGAGATGCGCTGCAACCATGTAGTAAAGCAATAAACAATATGCAGTAGATTATGGCGCGTTTCGTCGAACTAGCGCGGAAGTACCCTCTGAGTTCAAACATCCTGTTAGCTAGAAGTTCCGCTTTCCGTAAAATGCCACGTCGCTTGCACCCGAAATATGCCTACGGGAAATAGGCGAGATGCTTCTTAATAAATGTAGAATTTCTCATGGAGGCCATGGCTTTGATGCTAAATTTTGGTCCAAGATAGAAAGAATATTGGCTTATTCGGGTATGCTCCAAGGGCTGTCCTTCTTTGAAGAACAAAACCTGAATTTTGGGACTAAAATTGTCAAACAGGCTTATATTTAACCGCCAAACGTTAATTACACCACTTCTTAAAATCCGTCATCTTTGACCTCGGCTCAAGTAAGCACAGGCTCAACCGACTTGTAAAATAAGTAAAACTCCACGCATTTCACACTTCACATTTTGAACATGAAACCCTCAGCGTCTTGCAATACATTACATGTAATATTGGAACGTAGTATCTCGATTGCGAAGGAGTCCCCCTCAAGCGGATAACTGTTATACTCAACCATTCCAGTCTGCCCATCTTTAAGAACGTCTGCCTTTTGAGATAATTTCCAAAGAAAGGGAAGTGTTCATGAAAGAGTGGGATAGCAAAGCAGATGCACTCCCCCCAGCTGTTTACTCCTCAGTATAAACTTGCACCAATGTGTGGAAAATGGTATTTATGACGATTGAGTCTGCGAATAAGGTAGAAATAAATATTTTTTGGCACGAAACACGACAAGGCCTGCGCTTTCGGCCCGGGCATCATTGGCAATGATGCAGTGGTATATGAAAGGGAGTGTTGCACGTGCTGTCCATCTATCTTTCGCTAATGCTAAATTAACAAAAAAACTAAAACTATTCGCCGTCAAAGCAACCCCCCACCCCCACCTCGCACCAAGAATTTCTAATGTGGTGTAGAACAATCCTAAACAAATTTACCTGTGTGTTTTTCGAGTTCGGGCCAGCTTTGTTTTAAGGTCTGCCCTGTATCGACCGGTCGACATTGACTTCGCCTTGGAAGAATCCTTACCCCTTGTTAACTGGTTCAGGTTTCAATTACCGGTAGTATTATTTTTAGCATAACTTACATGATGACGGTCAAAGAAAAAGACATTAATCGCTAATAACATTAAGAGTATTGTTAATTGTAAAGTTGGATTGCAATGGTTTGCCTCGAAAACTTGTACCATCCTCTCGACCAATCAGATGCAAAACTAGGACATATCGTGCATACCAACGTCTCGGCCAATCAGATACAAAACTGTATCATGATTGGATACCATTCACATTTCTTACTGTTTCCTTATCTTTTGAAAGCTTCATCTGGTCTACTACACTTGGTGGAAAAGCCCATTTGAGCCGACTACGGAAAAAAAAAAAAGCTCTAGACACCTACTTATATTAGCCAATTCTTTGGTAAAAAAAAGATCACTAGATTAACAGCCTCTGCATTAAATAAGAGCTTTATTAATTTAATCTGTCATTAAAATACATCAGAAATTTAGACAGGACAAAGCCGCCTGGATTCCATTTTAACTCTTTCACAAATTGCAAACTTATGTACATCGTATCATACATGGAGTCCGTCTATCTAAAACCCGGTCAAGTCAGGCAGGCATGCGCAGCTCTCATTTCCAGCTATGATGACGATGTCCTCGTCTTCTGAGGCACAAACACTTTGGCATTTGGGTTCAGCTTGCTCTTCACCTAAAACGAATCAAGAAAAACGCATTAAAAAGAAATTTAACCCTTTCGAGCCACTGCCATTTAATTTCTCTTTGGAGTGTAAAGTCTGAATCAATCGTCAAGGCGAAAATATAGAAAATAGGCAATATACAATGAAGCTCTTTTGATTGTTTGACAACTTCTCATTGTCAGTTGATTCCACAGGCAGTGTGCCAAGAAAAGTGTGGAGAATATGTACACTGCGATTGAGGTGTGAAGGGTTGGAAAAAAAAAAAAAGGAAGGGTGGATTGTGTGCATGTACAAATGCTTGGAAATTCAAAACTGGAGTACATGTCATATAGTCAACTAGAATATTACCAGTACAAAGACACAGATGTGTACAATTAGAAGAGGAATACGTAACTTCTCCTAACATTAGCCATGTAAAACAAACTTCAACAGTTAAACTGTTATTGAGAAAAATACAGAAAGCACAATAATAAGATCCACAAACCTCAACAGTTAAACTGTTATTGAAAAAAATACAGAAAGCACAATAATAAGATCCACAAACTTCAACAGTTAAACTGTTATTGAGAAAAATACAGAAAGCACAATAATAAGATCCACAAACTTCAACAGTTAAACTGTTATTGAAAAAAATACAAAAAGCACAATAATAAGATCCACAAACTTCAACAGTTAAACTGTTATTGAGAAAAATACAGAAAGCACAATAATAAGATCCACAAACTTCAACAGTTAAACTGTTATTGAAAAAAATACAGAAAGCACAATAATAAGATCCACAAACTTAACAGTTAAACTGTTATTGAGAAAAATACAGAAAGCACAATAATAAGATCCACAAACTTCAACAGTTAAAGTGTTATTGAAAAAAATACAAAAAGCACAATGATAAGATCCACAAACTTCAACAGTTAAACTGTTATTGAGAAAAATACAGAAAGCACAATAATAAGATCCACAAACTTCAACAGTTAAACTGTTATTGAAAAAAATACAGAAAGCACAATAATAAGATCCACAAACTTCAACAGTTAAACTGTTATTGAGAAAAATACAGAAAGCACAATAATAAGATCCACAAACTTCAACAGTTAAACTGTTATTGAGAAAAATACAGAAAGCACAATAATAAGATCCACAAACTTCAACAGTTAAACTGTTATTGAGAAAAATACAGAAAGCACAATAATAAGATCCACAAACTTCAACAGTTAAACTGTTATTGAAAAAAATACAGAAAGCACAATAATAAGATCCACAAACTTCAACAGTTAAACTGTTATTGAAAAAATACAGAAAGCACAATAATAAGATCCACAAACTTCAACAGTTAAACTGTTATTGAAAAAATACAGAAAGCACAATAATAAGATCCACAAACTTCAACAGTTAAACTGTTATTGAGAAAAATACAGAAAGCACAATAATAAGATCCAACATCCAACTTGACGTCCACATATCTTTGTTTGTAGTGTGGACCACGACATTAGTAACATCAATCACGTTTCAGTGCTCAACTGACGTGATCATTCGGCCAAACCTAGTTTCTACCTGGTGCCATTTGCCCCTTTTTTGCCACATTGAACCCTGCATTTGAAGCTGTCATCAGAAGTGATTTTTCCAGTGCACAGATTATTCTGCACAAGTGGCATTCAGGTCATAAGAATAAAGTGATTGACCACCAAGTGATCCATGCCACTGGAAACAATCAGAGTAAACGGCTTGCATGGTGTTGTTAGGATGTAATGGGTATATCAGAATAATGAACCCTCAACATTTGAATTCCATATTGAAATAGAGCTTAATAAGGCAACAGCATGAAAAGAAAATAACTAAAAAACATGCGATGAGCTGACATTTATGACATCCTGTACAGTGTAACTTAATGTGCACATTGAAAACATAAGCAATGTATGTGATGCTAAAGCTCCACAGTTGTGCTGTAAAATTATTATAATTATGATCTTGTATACTATCAAACAAAAAATTGAAGGCTGATAAAAAGTTTAATCTTTTGTTAACAACCAGAAGAATTTATTCTATCAAAATATACAATTTACAGTTGAGCTGGCCCAAGGATACTAGCTATGCTAGTCTGGGTGGGCCAGTCTATTGATAGTTGCATTGCTTTAATCATTATTATTACTCTAACTACTATAATTATTTATTACTATGATAAAATAAAAAGTGGGAAAAGAATGAGAAAACTAAGGGGTAATACGATTTAATAAATAATATTTAGGTGCTGCTACTTAACTGACATTTTAATTAAGAAATGATCTTGTGAACCTTAATGAAGGAATCTTTGTCTTCGCGAAAACTTTGTAGTTTGTTTTTAATTCTAAGTTTGAATGATTTCTCTGGTGGCTCTCTCAGAGAGCTTGGTATCTCATTCCATAGTTTAGCACCAATTCTTAAAAAGGCGTTTCGTTTTGTATTTCACGTCTTGAGGCTTTTAAGTGAAAATGATGTGAAGTAGAAGAACGTGTGTTGTAGGAATGGACACTGGACGTTTTCGTAAATAAATTACGTATGTTAATTGGGGCAGAAGCAATGCTAACATCGTGCATCAATTCAGATAAAGTTTGATAGAATAAGAAGTTTAGAGGCAAAATCTTAGCATTAATAAATAGTGGAACGGTATGTTCATTTTTCTTTGCAAAGCACATGAAACATAATACACGTCTTTGCAATAATTTATTAAGATTCTATTTAGGTAAGACATATAGGCCTGACCCCAGACAGATAATCCGTAAGTGATAGAAGGAGGGATTACAGACTGATAAATATTTAATAGGGTTTGAAGAGGTACAAAGTGTCTTAATTTTCCAATAGGTTAAATAGTAGAAAGCTGATAAGGAATATATGTAGTGGGAGGCCAGGCTATCATGGAGGCCATGCTGTTTTGTCAGATTAGTCAGTAAAGCCTGGGGAACTATTCCAAAGCATTTTTCCAAGTGTGCCACAAAGTTCATCCAAACCTCACACAAACCTTCAGGCAAATTCTTTACACTCTATATGAAATCAATTGGCACATCACATGAGCTAAAAGTGACCACCTGAAGATGGCACACTAGACACCTGTTTAGGCCCCCTACCAGCTGTTACAAAAAACAACAGTGCTGAAAAACATCACATGCATCAACATGTACTACAAAATCTTATTAACATCTTAGACTTTCGAGTCTTTCTCTTAAGATGCCCCAGTATCCAGTTTCTCGACATTGCATTTATGTCTGCTATACTACTACAGTGCACCGAACTCCACGACAGTATCACCGAATATGGCATTGGCACCCCAAAGTTTCATTTCTGAGACTATTATTAATAAGAACTTGGAGAAAAGTCCACCTTAAAGCACTGGATATGTGCCCATACATTTTCAACTCTTGTTTACTATTTTCAGTTGATATGGACATTCAGTAGCATCAATTTATGGTGTGGCTTGCACAAAGTGTGTAGCCACATTATGGCACGATCTGATTTATTTATTTATTTGTCCACGAGAGTCAAGTGCCTGGTCTAGTGTCGTATGGCGCACTAGTCTGAGTCAGCCATCTTGGTTGTATGCGTGGTCTCGAGTAATTTTTTCTGGTGATCATATCACGAGTTAGTGCTCCTCACACAACCAACACACCCAGACCTGGCTTGTGTTATAACTGCAGCTTGTGCAAGAGCTTTTACGCTCTTAAAAGACAACATTTAACTGCTTGAATCTTCAGTGCGGGTTGTACTACACTGAAAAGAGTCATTGCAATCTTGCAAGCCAACGACTGTCGGTTTGATCTATCAGTGCGGGTTGCACCACCAAGCGTCTGAAAGTATTTGAAAGTGCCTGAAGCTTCCTGAAAGTGCCATAATGTGAAATACATTGTATTGTAGTTGCATTCTCCTTGCACTGTTGAGAATTCATAGAGGCATACCGATATTTTAAAACAACAAAAGAAAGTATGGGAATCTCAATTGAACATTACCAGTCAAGGATTGGCTCTAATGACAATTTCGTGAAGACATAGGATATCTTAGCACATTTTACAGATCATTTTTGAATGTTTAATGCTTATGACATTCTATTTAAATGTATTTTACTTGCCAGTATTGAAACAAGTTGTTGGACAACACAAAATGTGGAATGATGTGATGTTTTGGTTTTCACGTATTATTTTCTACAAAGCCTATATTCCATTGCCTATAGGAGCTTAGTAGTTTAATGTTACAGCTGAAATATGATTAGTATTATGTTTTCCAAGTAATGCCCAGAGTTATTCAGACCTTAACATTTCATGACTTCTGGTAAGCTTGGAAGTCTTCCAAATTCTCTTCAAATGGTTCAGATAAGCATTGAAATTTAAACTTGGTAGCAATACATGTGTATTAGGCCTTTATTTGGTATACTACAACTCTTTTTTTAGTTGCTTGTTTGGTTTTGGTTAATTCATCACAATACTGATATAAATGAAAAATTACACTCTTGATTGGCTGAAAACAACTAGGTGCCTTTTTCATGTATCACTAGTGCAAGAGTAATAACTCAAGTACAAATGTAAACTGTTGGTAGGCTCAGCAACAATAAATCACACTAGAGACCAATCAGAATTACACAAAGTAGGTTGTACTGATTGATACACATAGTAGCTGACCAAAATAAACAAAAGCTTGGATATTTTTATGCATATTGATAAACACTAACAAAATTGTGAAAGTGTAGTGTGATCATCCAGGCGAGTGTAGTCCTGAGAGGGAATGTTGTCAGTGGTGGTGACTGACGCTTCGACAATCTTTGCGGACGTCATCATCAGAGTCAAGTGAATAGTTGTTGTCAGTCACTACTGACAACAACTATTCACTTGACTCTGACAATGACCTCTGCAAAGGTTGTTGAAACATCAGACATCACCACCGACAACAGTCCATCTCAGAATTACACTCAGCTGAATGATCACACTACACTTTCACATGTTACCCCCCAGGTTCAAACCATTTTCTGCACTAGTTAACAAAATTGCATCCCTGAGTAAGATTTCAGCTGAAGGACAAATTTTGATAGCATGTCACATTGACCATTTACATGATGATGTCAAGTTCACCTATTCATTTCATGTGTCCACATAGCTTGAATTTGGGAAACACACTGGCATGAAATAATGATATCAATAATAAGAAAACTTGAAAGATTCTGGTACTTTAAATCATATGATACCATCATATGCTTGCATGTACATTGAACTCTGTTGTGTTTACATGTAAGTTATGTCTCTGACTATTGTTCCTGAAATCTATTATGGTGACACTATCTCAATTAAAGTTTCTGTTCAATAAAACCTCTAGATCAAATGTAAATCTTGTTGGGTTAAAAATTATTAGCAATGTTAAAGTACCCGGTAATGTTACTTCAGAGTACTGCTTGATATATGATTCATAAAAATATTGCTTGAGTTCTGATTTTGTTAGGCACCTATCTTTTTCCCCAAAATTCTTCCATTTACAACCTCCTATCCACCTACCTCAGCTAAATTTTTCTGTGTTCTTTATTGAAAATACAGTCCCACAAAACCCAAAAACAATAATTATTATAGTAAATGATTTGCTCTCAACCAACTTAGAATAGAACTTTGTGCCCTAATGGACAATAGAACCATACACTCAGCATTGTGTCACTTTACATGTATGTTTTGTCCAAAATTAGTCATACATTCAAACCAAATCAAGCTCCCAACAGCTTCTAGTGTATATTACATCATTTTCTGAATGTCCTGGCCCTTCTGGAAAGTTTTTGTCCTTGTGTACTGGTAAACAAAATGTGAAAAATATTCCTATGAAATGCTTCCCTAGAGTTAATTTCACATCACTTGCCTTGGAAAAGACAGTCAACCTACAAACTTCAAAACTCAATTCCACTTTTTTAAGTAAACAAAATCATGACTGAATCTATCAGGCCACCATGGGAAATGATGCTGACGTCTTTTTTAGTTCATAAAATCCTCAGGTTACATGTGCATCCTTGGGGTGTTTTTTGTCAAAATGAGACCTCCATTACAAAGTTTGGCCATTAACCCTTACCTTGAAAATGAACATTTCAGGACTATTGTATGCTAGTTATCTTGTTTTATCGATGAACAGGAACACTACTAAAAACTATCTAACTGTAATCAGATATTAGCTCTTCTAATTGAAACTCAAGAAGACACCAGACATTAAAAAGCAGCTCAATTTCGTAAGCCACACATGTACACATTGCAGACCTATTTTTGTGCAATGCAAGGAAAAGACAAAGGCACACCTTTGGAGTTAAAATAGTCCTCTGGAAATGTATTGAATATACCAAGATGCACTGCTACACTGTGTGACCATATGATTTTACTGAAAGTGACCTTTACTTCCATTGAATAATCTTTGCCAACACCATATAATTACTCTGTTTAACTACAACTGAACCTGTATGATATTGTCACCTACCAAGAATGGCGGGGTGACCACTAAACATAATACACAAAATCAGGGTGTTATAAAAATACAATGTATTTACTCTTTTATAAGTGAACACCCTATTTTCAAGGTCAAAAATTGAATTTTCATCATTCCTTGTTAAAGAGGTCAAATTCAGACAGATAGAAATTTCCAAAGAGTTCATCTGTTATTTCTGAGAATACATTGGAAACACGGCGAATCAATAAAACTGCAGAGCAAAATATCTCTGCAAAAACATCTATTAACTGAAGATCAGCTAATGCATAACCACAGGTCACTGCTTTCTATGTCTGGATTCACAATACAACCGATGCGTCTGATGAGTGACCATTCCTGGTTGCTTTGGTATTGATTTGTTGTGCTTGTCATAGAAGAGACACAAGTGTGCTTGTATGTTATAAAATGGTCCTATTTTGAGGAATTTCCAAAATTTAAAGTGGAGACTTAAAACTCCTTGTAAATTTTAATCAAGAAAGGTTTTGAGTGTGAACAATTCTCTCTGTGAACAGTGACATATCTTTTATGCTGCCTGTTCGCACTTCATCTAAGAGTTGTTTACCCCAATTACAGCAGTAGACATTGACTAGAAGTTTGTTGAAGTCATTAGCTTCCAAAACCATATCAGCCATTTTCAGTTTTTAATGACCCTACATCTTAGTGTCTTTCAGGAATACAGCATCTTCAGTATTGGAGAACTGTTTTACTCCCTTGTCCCATCAAATAAAACCCTTACGAAATTTGGATCTATTCTAATTTTGTGATAAAAATTTCAGCATGAACATGGACTTAATTATTATTGATGTTTTGGCACAGATACCTAATCAAAGAACCATTTCTGCACTTATGTACAGAAATTCCGTATCCTAAAAGTAATTACTGTGGTTATCGAACAAATATGGAATAAAATTTCCATCAGCGTAAACCTGGTCTTCAAATACTATTACGAGCAAAAAACAATACGATGTATCATAAATTTGACAGGGGTAACATCGCTAAAAGAGCTGCCTTGAATAAGTTAATGGTAAATCCGTTAGATGTACAGATACAGGGGAAGGAAAAACGAAAAACTCAATTTAATGAGACAGCTGATAAAATCTCTGAACCATCTTCACCGAGAGCTACTAAATGCAGAAACAAAGGAGTTGTCGTAACTGCCCTTGTTCAAATCTTTTCACGCCCAAATGCAAATTTCGGGATGGATCTCTCGTGACACGAAAGCATACCACTGAGAAGTGAACTGAACTTAAATAAAACTAATATTTACTAAAAGTATAGTGTCGAATAAATAAAGTAGCCTTTCCGTAGAGGGAAATCAGTAAGTTTAATGACAGAGGGTAAGGTAATTCACTCACCAAAGATCCCTCGCTTGTATAAATTTAACATTTCCAGTCAACTTTTTTTTTTTAATATGAAGAGAATCTTCCTTCGCATTTATTCGCCAAGTAATCAACTTGGAGAGGAAACCACCATTTGAAAACCGAAACGTCGTTAAACGTTTAGCGATTGCGAATGGCGATTGCGAATGACGATTGCACTGATCAACGTGTCCATTGAGCCATGTATACTTCAAAGGGCAGTGACACAGTGTCTAGAACACTTCATTCATTGGCTATAATCCGATAATGCCGTGATGGAACCAAGTCAAATATAAGGAAATTTGAAATTTAATCACCATGAAACATTCATAGGTTTGTCTTTGCTGCATAATAAGAAAAGAAATACATAAAAGAAACGCGCAATTGATTTTTAACGAAGACTACGCTCCTACACGGCGTTTTTTTCCACACACCCTCGCCATCGCTTTCACTTGACCTTCCTTGATTTCGACACGGTAGAACGTAAAATTCAATTTTTTTTATTTTATCCGCCGTAAACAATCACAAAAAAACCTCAGATATGCATTCTGTATGGAAATTACACGACAACGAAACACTCAACGATGCTATTCGAGAATCAAACTTACCAAATCGTTGTCGAGATTGCCATAGCCATTCATGTATCCATTCGGGCAAACGTTACGTCCCTGAAAGCTACTTCTGTAAGAACCTTGCGACGTTCCTTGATTTACTGAATCTTTGCTCTGTAAGCTCAGTAACTGCTGTTGGGCGACTATTTCGGCCGCTGTCATTGTTTCGCGTTCGTCTTCTTCATCCAGCAGTTGTTCAATACATGCGCGAATGAACTCTTCTTCGTTGAGTTGTTCGTTCACTTCGCGATCAAAATCGTCCATGTTCTCCATCCACAAATACTCAGCAAACGGATCTTGCTTGTTTGGGTGTGTATTTTCCATATCCAAGAATGAGAGATATACAGGTAGTTATATCGAGCACAAGAAACTCAACTTCCGAAATACACCGACGTAACTAAGTTCGGTCACCTGCGTCAGAGCCAATCAGAAGGCTCCTCGCTGACAGGCTGGCATAACATAACACGTAAATACGGCGCTTGGCTTATTTATGATGCAAGCTTCAGAAAGACAGGAAGAAACGACAACGCAGCAGATAATTCCTGCCATATTTGCAAAAAAAAATAAAAAAATAACAATTGCACAAGTGCTTCCAGCTTACAAGTTAAGAACATGTTTGGGTTATTCATGAACAGTCTTTTAAAATTTCCATACGTGAGTAAGAGCGCACAGGCCGTCTGTTGTACCCACCGGAAGTTAATAATCTGCATTTTCATAATGTGACTTCCGCTGGCCTTACCACACCTTTCAGGTCATAGAGTTGCAAGAGTCTAAAATTAGTTTGGCTGAAAAGATCAACCAGAATTGTATTGAACATCAATAAATGGCCTTTCAACGGACCTCAGTGTTTGGACTTGAAGCCAATTTTTGACAATTTTCAGAACAAAATCTATGAGGTTTATGAATAACGCTATGAAAATGTATATCTAAATTACATCTCGGTCCGAATATCTCAATAAAATGTTAGCTGACGCATTTATGGTATTTTTTCGCCTTCATGGGCCGTTTCAAACGTCTTTTTATCATCGCTCACTTACTCATTTCGACGACAAGTGTGGGTTCACCTCCCATACAAAAACCAACGTAACATCAATCGACCGGGCTTCTTCAGTCTGCTATGGTCTGCTCTTTCATCGCCATTTAAATTAAGCGCCCAACTCTTAGCCTACCACGTGATTTTATCGATGAAAATAGTTTTTTATGGAATGAAAATATTGAATGAAAATATTTTTCATCGCATGAAAATATCTTTTATCGATTAAAATATTTTTTTTTTATTAAATTTTTCTGCATTTCGGCAGCTGGCGTACTTATAACATCAATATATAGAATAGCTGCTACCCACCAGAAAAAAATCAACTTGGTTGATTATCCAAAGAGTTTCAGTTAGAGCGGACGTTTCAAGCGTTAGCCATTCGTCAGAACAAAAGAAGTTATTTGTAGAAAGATACCTTGTCCCTTCCGCCATGAAGAGCCAAGCGATAAAAACCTTCAGGGAGAAAGGAAAAGAGCAAGCTAAATAAAAGAAATGAGCATTCGAGCAGTAAGCAACGCCGCCAATATGAAATGATTTTATGACAGCGTAACTTTAGCGAACCGTGGAAAACTTTATTTAATGTAAAACCTCATCAATGGAAACTCATGGGCAATTAAGTGGGCGAGAGGAAATTAGTTAGTTCGATGCGAAAGTTTCCTTCTGGCCGCTAAGAGAGGGCGTGCAACCGCCCCGCAATTGAATCAGTTCCTGTCGCCTGTTCATCTGCCATTGCATTTCATGAATGGCAAAGCCGAAACGAGTAGCGATTATTTCAAGCTCTTTTCATTGGATTGTTACATAGCAGGCAGTGCCCACGGGAAATATGAAGCGAATCCTGTGTTCTGATCGGTTACCCGACCAGGCAAGAAGAAAGGGGAGGAAGAGGGCGGTAAGTTTCTAAAGAAACTGTTGTACTGCGTCGGTGGGGGTAACAGGGTAATTTGGTAATATCAACTGAGTTGAAATTGTAAATTGGCCACCGCAAAGAGTTAAAAAGCTGACGTTTCGAGCGTTAGCCCTTCGTCTGGAGCGAAGGGGTAATCTTGCCAGCTCGGGATTGCCCGCTTTGATCCCGCTCAAGAAAAAAAGTGCATGGAGCGGCGATGAAGTTCAAAAAAAGGCAGATTGAGGACAGCTAGTCAATTTAAAGAAAAAGTAAAACATTTCTAGTGGGTTTACTGTACTACAAACGCAGTTGGCTTTCATTCCTGGCTATCAAAATAAACAAGTCATTCTTGATTTAAATGAAAGCGAAATATTATGCTAAAGAGACCTGTTGGAAAAAAAAATAAATACAAACGAACCTGTACAAAGCAGCTCCGTACTAGGTTAAGCAGTAGGCCCTTAGATCAATTGTTTACCATGACTTTTTGCATGATTCGGAAAACTGCATAATTTTTGCCCCTTTTTTAAAAGCAGCACTCCCAGCATAATCAACGCATCCGTTAGTTTTGTTGAAGCTAAGTACCATATCTATATTTTGTAACATGTGGTCATTGCTTGTTTGGCCTCAGATTGATTACGTACTTTGAATTCGGTTCATGGTTCAGTGTAGTTTCAATTTGGCAAAGTCGGAAGGGGGAGGAGATAACCGCATTACTAGGCTGGGTCTTTTGCTGTCTAAAGACCCCCTCTCTAAAGGACTGAGCACACCAAAAGTAAAGCTGATTGCGTCGGTCTCTGTTCTCTCTTTTACAGGCAAAAAAATGGCATCGAACTGGGAAACGTGATGCTAACATCTTACATTCTGACCCATAACTCACCGCTTCTAGTCTAGGATTAGTGCCTAGGTAAATTATGTTTCGTCAGAGCAAATAGGTAACTCAAAATAAAGATAACAATCAATATCAAACTTGGACTTGTTTTGTATTTCCTTTTGAAAAGCATTCTTATAGAAAAAGCGGCATAATTTTCAAAAGCGAGCATAATTTTGAGCATAATTTGGAAAAAAAAAGTGGTAATGGTAATACCCTATTATGCTGCTTTTACGAGCACATTCTAAACAATCAACCTGTATTAAGCAGTCGGTTTTCAAAGTCCCACAATTTTTCCCCTAATTATTCTAATTTATCCTTTTACACCCATATTTAGCGATAGTGGTCATTTTTTTTTAGTGGTCATTTTTGTTAAAGAGCAATTGATGATCGTAATATTGTCGGGATCCTATCCACCGACATGTCAAAGGCCTTCGCCGGACTCGTTACATCCTCCGTTGCTCTTGAGAAAGCTGGACGCATATGGCTTCTCAACGTCATCCGTCAGCTTAATAAGGTCTTACTTCACTGGAAGAAAATACAGAGTGAAAATTGGCACAGAGGTAACAAGTGAATGGAAATTTAAAGGGTTGTCTTCAAGGCTCAACATTTGGCCCTTTATTTTGGAACATGTTTCAAAATGATCTTAAAAATTTGCAAATGAACACAACTTAACGATGTATGCTGATGACCATCAGTTGTATGCAGCAGGCCAGACGGTGAATGAAGTAGAAGATACTTTAAATAAAGAAGGAGAAACCGCCATATCTACGAGTCAAATTTACTGAAAGGTAACTATGAAAAGTATCAAATCATGTGCATGGGGCCAAAGGATAAAAGCAAAGATTTGGAGATAACGGTGGCAAGTGTAAAAAAAAGTGCGGTTCTGACGTTAGACTACTGGGGCTAACAATAGACCAAAACCTGGACTTCAGTAAACATAGCAGTGAAGTATGCAAAGGAGCAGGAAGGAAAGTAGGTGTTCTAACAAGACTACGAAATAAACTATCCACCAGAGCCAAACTTATTACATACAAGTCTGCCATACTGCCTCAGCTGACGTACTGCCATATCGTCTGGAATTTTTGCCGCTCGTCGAACAACAAGAAACTGGAGCGAATTCAAGAAAGAGCTTTGAGAGCAATTTACCATAGGAAATCTGGAACCTATACACCACTTTCATAAATGGCTGCCGGATTGATATTCTTTTGTTTAAATTCAAGTTAGCCTCACTAGCCTCGCTTGAGATAATGTGTTCTTTTGAATTTTGAACCGGAGAACGAGGCCAGAAAGGCCAATTTAAATTTAAGCAAAAGAATATTAATCCGGCAGCCATTTATGAAAGTGGTCAATGACGAGTTACTAAAGTTGGCTAAGCTACCCACGTTAAGAAACAGGTGATTACAAGACATTGCTATTCTTATGTACAAAGTAAAGAATGAACTTTGTCCTTCATACATTAAAGAAATATTCCAAAACGATAACATCAACCGTTATAGCTTAAGAAACTCAGATTTTGTTATACCAAGATTCAATACCGTGACGTACGGAAAACATAACTTACGATATCTGGGTCCACTTCTCTGGTCAAGATTAGAAACGAAAGTCAGAAACTCAGAATCTTTAAATACGTTTAAAACGAAAATCCGAAAATTAGACCTAGTTGGAATGATGGAAGATAATTGTAAAAATTGTACACTATGCAGTAAATTAAGCATCTTACAGTGAGGGACTTATAAGATTTAGGATTGTAATCATAATTCTTAACTTTTAATACACTATTAGTTAGGTGTCCACAATTAGTTTACGTAAATGTAAGCTAGATCTACCCGACACGTTAATAAAGTTTTTATCTTATCGGATCTTTACCGAGTCTAGCTCTCAGCGGTCTGTTTGTATTGTCTTCCACCTTTATTGAACGGTCGCCAATCGCGGAATTACTCTTAGCCTAATAAAACTAAGAAAAATCTTTTTCCATGTTATCTCCCTTATACAAGCATAAGTAAAGTGGAGCGAAACAGCAAAAAGCGCGATGGTAGCCGCACCCCTCTTGGGGTAAAGAGAAGAGACTGCTGAAATTCAGACTATAAACTTTAGGGACTTTAAGAAACCACAGGGCGACGCCAAGGAAGACTTCGATTAAAAAATTTAATTTCTACTCTTGGTTAGAATTTCAAAAATGGCTGCTGGAGCTTACTGTCTCATACAGCGCCACAGCTCAACTTCAACATGACGTATAAAGTAGCCGCTGAGTTCCAAATGGAAGTTAAAATAATTTGCCGTCGCGGTTTCGGTTCGCAGACGACGCAAATTTTGGCCATTTCACGTTGTTGTTTTGCATAGGACGGCTGAGAAATGTACAAAGTTTCAAAACGCACGTGCTGAGCTATTGTTCTGCCAATAAGATCTCTTGTTTTTCCACGTCCTCGTTGCCGTCGCCGTCGTGGTTTCTTAAGGTCCCTTTTATTAATACGTAAACCGCAAATCGCAAACAGTTTCAAAACGGCGAAAACTGAAGAAAATGAATTTAAAAAATAATAAAATAAACATAAAGAATAACTAAATGAACATCTGGGCGAAATTTCTCTCACATTCTGTGCGAACCGAAGTAAAAAAAAAAAAAAAGACCTCCACAAAACAACGACAGCACACCGGCAAAACAAGTGTGAGAAAACTGAAGGCTTTTTTGTCACGTGACTAAGTGTGCTACTATGTACGGGGTCACGAGGCGTCAAACGCAGAGGAGAGATAAGATAAAACAAAATAAATACAACAATATAAAGGAAAACAAAGAAACAAGCTCACATCCTATTTTTGACTAAACAGTACATCTGCTCTTAAAACTTCTGTCTACTCAAATACTTCTGCAATGGCTTTGACGGTATTGGATATTCACTTCAGAAAAACACTTAATCTAGAACCACACAAATTCAATAAAAAGATAACAGAAACTTCACTTAATATTGCACCTTTGATTCCCCAGATCTGATTGTCAATTCTCCCCCGTGTCTGCTACACATTTCCATTTAAACTAATTCAGAGAACTCAGAGTAGAGGTAGATCATAGCAACAACTTCTACCTGATTAGTTGGAGTATTCTCATTACCTGTTTGCTGGCTAATCTATGGTTATTAAAGGGAGGAGTTACATGTTAATAATCACTTCTGAGAGTTATAAGGTTATGTCAGTGTTCACAGATGCCATTCAATTACAATACCATTTCACATGCATGCCAATGTGTGCTTCATACTCAGACAAAAAGGCAATAAATAATTATCATGTGAAGTCAGTCGGATAACATCAAAAAAAAATAATACCCAAGAAAAAGCACCACCAAGTATTAAGAAATTGTCACTCAAATTTGGTAGCTGAATACCTCTTCTATTTTTGGTTGAAGATGAATGGTATGCAGATCTAATAACTACAGTTAAATAACAACATATAAGTACAAATCAAAAATGAAGTTTACCAGCAGGAGGTAAAATTTCTGATATTTCTATACCCTCCATAGTTGTTCATGAAAACCACCATCCACAGGACAATTCAGCTATAATTGTCAATACCAGAAACATGCACAACTAATTAAAAATACCTTCAAAATAGCGTGATGGCCTAATTTTTTTTTCTCAGTTTATTCGAATTAAAATAATTTCGAATTGGTCTTACTTTTGAAGTTCCCTTTTTTCTTTGACTTATATCTTAGACTAGGTTTACACTAGAGGAAATTGTTCCGGATTCGTGATGAATCCGAAACGTTTTAGTACCGGATTGATTTTGCCGTTTACACGGAAGTGGACGAATCCGAAATAAAAACTCCCCGGTTTGGTCGTGTCTCCGTAGATTTTGAATCCGGAAGTTAAAGTGGGAACTTTGAATCCGATAACTTTTGAATCCGGAAAGTTTTGTCGTGTAACCGCTTTTTTTTCTCGAATCCTGATATTATTTCCGCCTGCAATCTTTTGAGTTTGCGGTGAAACCAAAATGGAGGATCTGGTGCTAACATTGCTGGCGGTCTCCGGCTGCCTAATCTTGTTGCAGGTTCAGGCGATAAATTTTATCATGTGTACCGCAGTATTTCTGAGGAAACGCAAATTATTATTGCAAGGAAGTTTAACGTCAGCCACACTTAATCGCCGACGACGTAGATGGCTTGGCATCTGTCCAACTCAAATTTGCCTCAGTGGCATCTGGATCTACTCTAGCCTTTTTTGGGGGAAGCATTTTCACTTTGTGGATCGAACGATAAAACAACACTGGGCTTGGTAACCATTCCATTTAGAATGTTCCCGGAGTTGTCGTTGTGTGTAAACGGTCAGGAATCCGAATATCCTTTCAATGTAAACGCCTACGAATCCGAATACTCCAAAATTGATGAATCTGGAAACATTTACGAATCCGGAAAACTCTCCTCTAGTGTAAACCTAGTCTTAGAAATATCAGAAACCCAGGGAATCTGAAATCTAAGTGGTTCAAAACATGCCAAAACCAATAAATGTTTCATCTACAACACAAGTATACTACTTCCTTTTATCTCTCCTTTATTTGTTTGAGCAGGTTGAATTATGGCAGCTATTTGCTGATGTAGACTTGCTATCTTCCCACCCACCCCACCCCAGGGGAGGGCATCCATCACACAGTAATCTCGTATGTGGAAAATTAACGTCTCCTACCCCAATCCTGCAGGAGACGGGACCTCCATTTATTCGTCCCTATCCGAGAAGACTAGAATATATAACCATTTCTTGATGTTATAGAAAGGTAGCAAATTCTTCTCAATTATTTTAAGACCTTGAGTGTTGGTCCGGCCGGGGCTCAAACCCTCGACCTCCCGCACAACAGTCCGGCGCACTATCCATTGGGCTAACTGGCCGGCGGTCACTGTTTCCACTCAATCTACTGGTAACATGTCAAGAACATTACATAAGTTAATTGTGAAAAAAACACCACTGGTTTGTAAAAGTACCATAGAAACAGTTTAATTGCAGGGACCTAGGACTTAATATACGCTGTAATAATACATCAATTTTTTCTAACAGATGTCTACCATAATTTTCTCTCAGCTCTTAATATGATTTTGTCCTTGTCGGCAGATAACCCTCTGTTTTCTTTGACAAAAAATTGAAAAATGCTAGGATTCCATGTCTGCGACTTGATCTTTGGCCAGCATAAGAATAGCTTGGTTCTGAAGAGACAAAAAAATATGAAAACAGAAATAAATTAAACTTGTTAACTTCACATACCAGGGCTCAACACTAATGGTAGTCAACTAGCCACACACTAGTTGAAATTCAGTTTTGGCCAGTGGTTTTCGATTCCCACTAATCAGTTTGGCTAGTCTACCAACTGAGATTGTCGCAACATCTAAAATGTCACTAGCCACCTGGCTAGTAAGTTGAATAGTTACATGTAATGTCACACCCTGCATAAGGCGAGTCTTTAAATAAAAAAGGAAAAGTGTTATCAAGATGTAGAGAGATCCACTATGTTCCTAGAAGTTGTGTTCAAGACACAAAGTAATTAAGCTGCACTCTCAGCATCAAAACACATACATACACATATATGATTTCACATCTCTCAAAGTTTAATTACAGATTTGCTAAAAATAAAAAAATAAAAAAAAGAATCGCAGCTGAGTTACAGAAACAATGAAATTGAACTTCAATGGAAAATTTAGCCTGAAATGCCCATACCCATGCCAACATACTTGGCCTGAAATGCTGTAAATGTATAATTTCCTCATTTTATTTTTTTGTGTGCACCATTATGGTTGCCTGTGTGCTATTTGGACACAATGATTAAAGACAAAAATGTTTATTATGTTTATGTACTTTTCATCACTATTTCAGTTTATTTTCTCTTAGCTGAGGGTTTTAATTAAGAAATGTGCCATTAGGAGAAAAGTTTTAAGTAACAATGAGAAAATTCCCCAAAAGTAAAATTAACAAGGCCATGAAAATTTAGTAGTAACAGAATTGCGCATGATACTGTAGGTACAAAAGTTTCTTAACTCTGATGGCTAGTAAAAACTCCGATGTAATGAACATACTGTTATATCTCTAATTATACCTGTTCTATCCTCTGGAACTGTGGATGCTGTTGGTAATACATTTTCGCTTGCCGATAAGGAAACAAAGAATGCAAATGGTAGAATCCATAAGCAGATGGTGAAGTAAGCTAGGATCTGAAATAGACAGAGTCAAGATTATGCATTTGTTCATGACCATTAGGGATGAAGGCAAAAGGACTGGATAATGGGCAAATTCATTTCATGTGAGGACAAGGTCCATAAAAATGTGAAAATATGGCCAACACCTGCTAATCTTGTGTGAACAAGCTTGGTTAATAAAGGATCCACTACCTCACTAAGTATTACAACAAACAAATGCAAAATATGGTGCCCATCTCACCCGCTTTAATTCACCTTGTCTACTCAAAATCATCAATTTACAATTAAGTAAGCACATACGTGGCTTTTTTCAGCCTTGCACACCTAACCAAATACAGCCCTCATACATACTGTAAATTATTGACTGGCAATTTTCATGCACACAGGGCTACATTGGTCCAATGATAACATGTATTCTTTGACTGAACAGGAGCCTGGAGAGCTGGGCATCTTTTCTTTCAAGACATTTTGCCTGTGCTTCTTTACAGTTTTTCATTCCAGAAAAGTTTAAATTGAACCAAAAAAATAACAACAACACTATATAGTTTAAAAAAGAACTAGTAAATCCTATATCTTTCTTTTTCCCAGAAGTTTATTTGTAAACCTTCTCCTTCTATACATGTCCTACACTTAGTCCATCTTTCCTTAAATTACTCTTGATCAACAGCAAAACTGCATTACCTCAGAAAATGGATACCAAACGGAGGAAAAGTGGTCAAATGCCAAGTAGTGATTGACAAAAACCATAGCTGAAAATTCAGTAAGAAAATAGTTCTCAACGTTATTTTTTTCAAGTTGACAAATTATTCCTCTTTAAGTATACCCTTTTATACTAGTTTGGAGGATACTTGTTAGTTATTGGAAAACAACATATATTAACCTGATGCACTATGATCCAGTTAACAAATAGGTTCCACGTGGATCACATGTGACATCAAAATCTGGCACATTTGCCTGTGCCGGAGGAAGGCGTAGTGTGCCAATTGCTTGTTCTTACCACATTCCAATTTTTTCTGTGATTTAGTGCAGCTACTAAACAGACCCAGAGCAACATAGGATCTATTTGTTTGACGTCATAATGATAAAATAGCAAAATGTTGTTATTCATGGTGACACCATTTACACTGTATGTGTCTGTCCTCCAATAATAATAATAATAATAATGATAATATTAACACCTTTATTTAGACACGATAATGTTTAAAGCTGAACAGCTTGTGAAGTTGTGTGTAAATCCAAATAAAGTCTAAATTAAATAAATTCAAATGATGATGGTTTTTGAGGAGAGGGGAAAACCGGAGTACCCAGAGAAAAACCTCTCGGAGCAGAGTACAGAACCAACAAACTTAATCCACTTATGATGCTGGGTCCAGGAGTCAAACCTGGGACACATTGGTGGAAGGTGAGCACTCTCACCACAACGCCAACCCTGCTCTCCCCTGTAGATCAATAATAAGTAATGACCACTCAAAAAGCTAGTAGAATTTAGCTTAACATCCGAAAAAAACTTTCATAACAAAATTCAATGGCAAGAGGGTTGTGTTAAGTAAGAGAAGAATAATCTTCATGTCTACATGTATCTAAAAATTGCTTACACCATCAAAATTCATTGAGATAATCCTGTGCACAAGTACCTGAGGTACTAGTACTGCAGTTGGGAGTTGGTCAGTTCCTCCAAGTGCAAGCCTGTTGGCAGACAGTTGGTACCTGGGACAGATCCATGATTTAGTCAAGGGGGTTTGGAGAATTGTCTGAGGGCATGCTCCCCTGGTAGATTTTGAATATTAGGTCTTCAGAAACATGACTTCCAGCATTCTGGTGGAAAATTTAGGGGGTTCAACTTAACCAACCGAACCTCCCCTGGATCTGCCCCAGGGTACAAATTTTAAAATGTCTCCATACAATAACTTACCAACTCCCCCTAAAAACACTGGAGATGTCAGCTCAATAAATGGAAAATCTTTAAGAAGCAGGAAATATAGCCCATTGGTAAAGAGTCCTGCAATTATTATCAAGAGAGGAAAGCTTTCTAGCACAAGAAGTCCTATGTAAACCAGAGTTGTCACCTGTAGAGAACAAAAACAAGGAAGCTAATTGTTAATTCTTTAAAAATATAATGTCTTCCCTTGATGTTTAAGAGAGCTTCTAGCCCAGCTATGCCAGGAAAAAAAATCCTTGTCTGTTTCAGAGATTGAATACAGACTGATAAACTAACAGGCACACAGACAAACAAGTTACAAAATGTAGAGGTGTCTAAGGTAAAATTTCACCCACTGCAGCAGTGTGGAAATTCGTGGCAAACATTCACCATAAACTATTTTTTTTTAATAAAAAAAAATTGGTAGACATTTTATGAATAAGCTAGGGCTCAATCTATACCTATTAGAAAACTTGAATGAGTAGAGGGGAGACAGGTTGCATGAAAAGAATATATTTCCTACAAGATGTGGGACTGACATGGCATCTTATGGCCTTGGTATATGTCTCATTGTAACATTACTCTAAAGCATCATTATCACTAGGGGATTTATTCTATAAAGCTTGACATGTTAGTTAGGGCAACTTGATAAATCTTTCATAACTTTCAATCCCAAGGGTTCATCAACAATAATTTCTTTTACATTATCACTCCATTGTAAAACAGAGAGCCATGTTGAGTAGAGAGAGGAACATCAACTAAGGTCAGGTCATCAGAGCTACAGTTATAAGAGATGTGTAGAAGACACTAAGGTGAGTACATAATTATTGAGAACTTGGGTACTGTGAAAAGGATACCAGTTCTTGTCTGCACCCTATACAACGAAAAATGGTTTACACATGTATTTTTGCTTAAGTATCAGCGACTGAATCCTTCAACTGCCTCAAATAAAACTGCAAAAATGTAGAGCTTTTTTTCCAACAGCCTAAAAAATGCAAAACATTATATGCAACGCCTGACAGTCGAAAAAGGTGAGCTATATATGACTACAGCATCTAGTAAACTTCTTTTCTTTTCAATTTCTGGTGGTTTTTCACGGCTTTTAGGACGCGTAATTTTCAGGCTAACATTGTATCCTAAACAATTTCCAATTCACACTCTTTAAACAATAATTTTGAGCTTACTTAAATGTATACTGTGTCGCTCAATTTCCACCTGCAAGTTAAGTACTACACGTATTATTCAATTCCATCTCTCTCGCACTCCAGATGTCTACATTTTACGACTTACCGCTACCATACCCTTAATCACTTTCGCTGTTAGTACAGTGTATTCCTCCACAAGTTCGGCGAGGTAAAATAGGGCAGCAGCTTTGGAAAGATTGTGGAAAAAAAAAAAACAGACAAGCGTGAACACCCACTGACGATATTTACAATCTCAAAACACTGCCAAAGAGTGTATCTGGGAAACGCCAGAATCGCTTTGAAAGTACCTAATGCAAGAGTCAAGAAGAGAACATGGAAGATCATAGAAAACCAGCTTAAAATGTAAAGAAACATCTCGAATCAGTAAATAATCGAGCGATTCTCTGCCAGGTATCAACACCAAAATTCTGCAAACGTGCAATCTGTGCAGCTGTGTAGCCACTCCTTTGGTCCTCATCCAATTTATAGGCCCGCATTGCATGCATATTGAGCAAAGAAAAAAGGTACACAGCAACTTTTGAGGAATCATATTTTTTCGGACTTATGCTCCTTTGTCGGAGATTTCTGATAGAAACCACTCTAATTTTCTGGCTTGATCACATGAATAAGAAATTCACTAAATCAAAAGCTTTTATTTTTAATTGTTTTTAACTATTCATGAAAAATGGCAACTTGAACAAATCAAATTACTCTATTTATTTCCTTTAACACCTTGATAAATTTCTTTATATTCTTTAATTCCTAGTTTGGAGTTTCAATTTCATTAATGTTTCCTCCGGCTGTTTTTCATATTCTTTACTTGTTTTCTGGCAAATCTTCACGAAAATTGCAATTTAACCAACGTGAAAATGAACTTAAAAGGATAATAGTAAATAGTTCCGACCTGAAATCAGTCAAAAGTTTTATTCTGAATGAACCTAAATAAAGTTCCAGTTCCGGTACGTTATAAAACTAATCTCTCAAAAAGTTTACATAAAACGATGTTGCATTCAAAATTGTCTCCAAGACTCAAGCAAGATGATCCAATCACTTTGGGTCAGTTATTTATTTTTGTTATTACGGGTTGACCTGGACGCTAGTAAGCAAAAATAGATAGCAAACAATTGAGCGATCATTTTCTAGTGACCATCGCGATTTTCCATTTCATATTTTTCTTAGTCACACAAGGACTGCAACAATCATGGGACAATAGGAAGTACACCGTTCTAATCTGTATGGAAAACAAATGATCGAGAAGAAAAACTTGAAATAATACATGAAATGATATTTTCCGTTTACCAAAATATCTTTGAAAAACATTGATTATTAGTCTTTGAAATATACGCGTCATACATGGTATAAGTGGCCAAAGAGCCCAACAGGCATGCAAGAGTTAATTTCCGCTTCGAACGGGTGACACAATTGGAGTTGATCTGACCCTCTGGGCATCACCTGAATCGTATCACGAAATGAAATATTTCAGCCTCTTTGAGAGGGTTCAATATCTTTTCTTGGTCAGCAATCGGTTAGATAAAAATTTTTATCGCTTTTTCGGGCATTGTAGTGCATATTGCGAGTTTAAATGGAGATTCGTGATGGTGGGCTAAAATGCTCGCACACTTGCGTGATTGTACAGCCGGCTGTTTTGCTGTCATTTTTTTCACTTTTCGTTTTCTCTATGCCCTCCAAAATGATTTTAATAATAATAGAGTTTATGAACTTGGTCATAGATATGTGTTGGGCCCTTTTCAGAGTCATATTAACCCACGCTTTGCGGGTCGGGTTAAAATGGCTTTGAGTCGAACCCAAAAAATTTTATGCCCACGAACATAAACTCTATTGTTTCAACTATCGTTACCTCGCAAACAGATAAGAATCATTCCTGAAATTACTGCATTTAGATTGACTTTAAAACCTCTGCGTGTTTCATTTCATCTCAAATTACCAACAGTCACGTTTTTAGTTTATCATCCATTGGAGAATTGTAGCAATCGCATTTCTTCCGATCTGTCCCGAATACCTGAATTTTTTGCCAGTAGTTTCAGATTGTATATGTTTTGATTCGAAAAGAAACACGTATTTGCAAGGAAGATTATAGTTCTTTGCATTTTTTTTTCAATTTAATATTTCAAAAAAAAAAAAAAAAAAAAAGGAAAAGAAATCGGCTAAAAAGACTAAAAGAGATGTCATCTGAAATCACGATCCTCTTTTCATTTTCTAAAACATTGACACTAACATTTTTGATTATTTATACTTTCATAATTTCAGATTGCAACAACAGCAGTTACAATAGTTTGCGCACGATGTAGGTTATATGTTGCGTGTATGGGGTCTTGTTTCTAACTCTGAAAACCCTGAACATAAACAAAATAATTACTACCTAAAAATGGATGATATCAAGATCAGAGAGTGATGGGAAGCTAATTCATAATACCATGTAAATATATATCTTGGAAGTTCTCCTACAGTTGATGCGAAACCCAGAAAATGCTAAGATTGTCAATAAACTAATACCTTTCCTTATTTACAACAAGTAGTTTATTTATAATTTCTTATCATTGAAACAAAATTTCAAATTTTTATGGACAATGGACATTTTAGTAGAAGAAGTAAACCTTTATTGAAATTTTCTCGTTGATTCGCATTTATTCATGTCAAATCTAGTTCTGGGAACTCCTCCTTCTTCTGGTTCACCCAAAGTCATTTATTTGCAATAAAATCGACAAATTGCTGATGCGCACATCTGTTATTGACTAAAAAAAAATAAAAGAATAAAACAAAAAAGAGCACAGTTGATACGATATTTAATTGACTGCATTTACACTAATTGCTACACTTTGAATTATAATATTTCAAATGTAACAAAATGTAAGGCATTTAACATCGCAGCGCACTTAAAAGCCATAACTGACCTGAATTTTACTATCTCTGAATTTTTTCCTTCAAATAAAAACGTATTTTTCAGTTATATGTTTTTCTGTGTCCAACTGATCTGTGAACAGAGCTAGCCAAATAAATAAACGCCTCTACATTTCCTGGCCATTTCTTCAGGTCACCCTTTACTTAATTAAATCGAAGATTTTTTCAATTAGCTTTCACTCTCCTCCTTTGTGATGAATGCGTTTAGAGACCGGAGAGGAATCTCATCGAATGTCACTTGCAGTAAATGTGACTTGTCCGAGTGTGACGTCAAACCAATACGCCGCCAAAGGGTTCTTTTTGTCTTGGACCCGGTTCTTTTTCCGAGGATGAGTGATGTGTTTGTGAAATCTTGACATCCTCGAAATAAAACAACGGAGGTAAAACACAGAAAGAAAGACCACATTTACACTTTAGAGATGGCCGCCTAATTACGAGAAGGAAATTTTAACCATTCCAACGGTCAAAATTAGCGGTTCCCGATCGTTAAACGAGTTCTAGTCAACCCACGAAAAACGTATATTTTGGGCTTGTGATAGTTTGACGCAAATTCGATTTTAAAATAGTCGCCAAGCGTAGAATTCTTTTGATCGGTATTTTCTGGAAAACGATATTTCAGCGTTTTCCTGTGGATGAAACAATGTTTAAAGTTTTACTCATGTTCGTTCTCGTAAATTGTCATTTATCTTGTTGCTCCTTTGAGGACGAAGAGTTCATCGAAAAAGTCCAGGAAGGACATTTCAACATGAAATGCGAGAAAATGGTATGTAGAGAGTTTTATTATTTTTTCCCCTAAATCGAGTTTTGATATATAATGTTTCTTATAACTATGTCCATTACTCCAGTTACTTTAATCGTTCCTTTATCATTAACAGTTATTTTTAAACGCAAGACTCTTACAATTTATAAAATGAATTTTTATCTTTACATGTGTCTTCCTCAAAAGTACGGTCACCCGTTGCCGATGAATGTGAGTAGCATGGACTTTTTTTGTTTTTTTTCTTTACCTAATTTTAGACTAGATTTAAACTGACGTAGAGAGCAGAACAGAAACATAATCCTATAAACTACCTTAGCGGGCGAAGATGGCATTCTATCAAATATTCCATCGCGAATAGTCGATTTTATTTCTTGTGATATCATTGCACCATTTTATCATACTTGAATCATAACAGGCTTAAGAAATGCAGAGCAGCGTGTGCCTTTTTATGGTTGCTGCTCTTTTTATCGTCTACATAATACGTCGCTTTGTGAGCATGATTTTCCAGTCTTTTGTCTCGGCATCAACTGAGCAAGATATGTTAATTTATTATCATGTTTTTGAATGAATGTTTAGGTTTGATTATTTAGTATATATTTTTCTTCTCCTTCTCGCTCAGAAAACCACAAGAATTGCGGCTTTTTAAATATACCTTCGCCCTGAGAAGAATTTTCGCTGTTAGCTAGAATCAATAATTATTTCAGTCATCAGTTGACCATTGGATAAACTTTCTCTTTGTAAGCTTTGCAGTTATTCCCGAATTCTTGGTGTGATGAAGACACCTTTCACCAAAACTCGTCTCGAAATCAGAATCGGAACAATGACAATGAACAGAAAAATTACTCAGGAAAACATTGCGTGCGAAAAGCTGGCTTTTTCTGTCGTTCAAATTTCTTTTACCTCAAACCTGTGAAAAGTTATTTGACAGTACTGTAAATTATGGCAATATAGGACTGTAATTAAGGAAGATGAATATGAAAATTTCTAGAAAACAGGAAATAGGCATTGACACAAAAATTTACAACAATGTACCAGCAATCACAAAGACCCTCACGTTTTCCAAATTAGGATAATTTTAAATTTGTCTGAAAAACTTCCTCTTGCCTTACGTTTACCCTTCGAAAAATCTCGTCTCTATGAAATTTAAACTTTATGAAATCTGATTTCATTTAATGCGAACGTTTCTAATGGTGCTAAAAAATTTCTGAAACACCCTTTGGTAATGAATGTGTTTTGCCATCATATAAAAAACATCTTGAGGATTTTGTGACGGATCATGCCCTCAAAAGATCGACTCATGCTTTAATGTGAAATTTTGTTTTTTAAACCTTGTATTTGGTTGGTTTGAAAATATTTTTCTAGCCCCAAGTCATAGAACGTCGCATGGTTCTTTTGATCAGCTCGCTCTGAAGCAGCCGCGACATATACTGCACCAAATGTAGTCAATAGCTGCAACTACTCAAATATACCAAATGTGCCACCAACGTTTAGATAGAGTTTGTATTTCGCTCATTTCGCTCTCTGGTAGACACACCACGCTTCTTGAACGGTGTTAGGAGTGAAGAGGCTCTATCAAGAGTCACCAGTAATGCGCGCGATGCAACTGAATCAAAGAAGGAAACGCCAAAATGAATTCAGTTCTATTCGGGTAAATAAAGAAAAAATGCCTTGAGCCGGACTCTTACTTGTGATTGTTGTAAACATTACAGAGAATCTTTTCCCGAAAAAACTCTCAGTTCAGTTAGATCTTTTGAGCCGGATGTACCAAATTCTTAAAATAGGACTTCATATGATCATTGAGAATCTACGTCGCGCTTCAGTTTTTCTGTAATCACTGTAATTGCCAGATTTTCTCTCATTACTCTTTTGTCCCTCAACCACCGTTCTAAGCCTTAGCCGGGAGCGTTTCAAGAAACGTAACGCCGAGTTTATGGGGTATTTTAGCATTTGCTTGTCAGTGAACAAAAATAACTGCAATATCGTCTCCTTGTGAGCTAAAAAGGACGTTGTAAGCGGGATGTCTTTGGAA
Organism: Stylophora pistillata; assembly: GCF_964205215.1. Classification (NCBI taxonomy): domain Eukaryota; kingdom Metazoa; phylum Cnidaria; class Anthozoa; order Scleractinia; family Pocilloporidae; genus Stylophora; species Stylophora pistillata. Next base: position 36,119,412 of record NC_142519.1, on the reverse strand, counting down.
GGTGTTCACTGAATGCCTTCTAAACACTTCTCAGTTAGCTTCTACGTGTAGACCGGTTGGAACATTCTTGATGGCAAAAGAATCTTTTACTGAAAAACAGATTTAGATTACAGTTCAAGACATCGATGTTTGAGACTTTCTGTGATAGCAGACGACTCCTAAAAGCTGATAGAACATTCACTCGGTTTTTTTTTTTTTTTTTAGTTTCACCTGTCCGGGAATACATGAAGAAAAAGGATTAGTGTTTCTTGTTTGTATGCAAGTGAGCTTCAGCTCGATACAAAAAGTTTAAATTCATCATATTAGATATTTATGTACATGTCTCTTCATTTCAATGGATGAATAGAATGGTTTGGGTTAACCGAAGGCCAAGCTGCCGTTCTAAAGGGGAGTCAGCTTAGACCATTAGGATGTTGTATTGAATATTTGATTGAAAAGAGGTTTGTACCGATCAATTGCGCCGAACGGATACCTTTTTCCCTTCAAGAAACATTGGTTTCCACCACTGGGAAATCATACAGAACACTGTTTAAAACTCTAAAAAAGGGAACTCCAAAAACGATCGTAGTTGATGTAGACAGTTTTTAATTTGAGATCTGATTTTGGGTAGCAGTACGATGGTTATGGAAAAACGGACTAAAAGTTTGAACGGCTAGCAAGTTTGAACTCAAATTGTCACTTCTTTACCCCTTTTTCATACTTATGAATGATATTTTGGAAAATTTCTGTTAGTACCAAAGCAGCTTAAACCCTGAAGTAAAAAAAAAACAAAAAAGATGCAATATAAAAGAATGGAACAGTTGAACACTTCTTCAAATTATCCACTGACTGTACGCTCGACTTGAAATTGGATATGATTCGAAAAATGATGACATGTAGAAGTTAGCAGCTAGGCCTAAGATTTACAGTCAAAGAGGTATCAAATGGTCCTTTTGAGCATTTTTGAGCATCTAAGCACTTCGTTTCATTTTCCCAGCACGAACGGATCAAATTTATATTGCGTGCAACTCTAGTACTTCTTGCAGGGTTTATACCTAACATCGCGTTTCTTATGTTACATTATTTTCCTCGCTACACATGGCGATATCGGAAAAAACACCGCTTTGGCACATTGAGATCAGGGGTTTTTTATTTTTAGAAGTTTGGCATGTAAAGCGCTACCTATTTTTTTTTTTTTTTTTTTTTTTTTATATATATATATGGCAAAAATCCGTGGAGACCTTCTCAGGCCGGGAGAATCCTCGATTGTACCTTAAGCGAAATTATGTGCACTTCTGAAAAACAAAGCATTTGGCAATGGCGAATTTTCTCCGAAAATTTAGCAAAAATCGAATGTACCAGGACTACTGCTAAAATTTAACGGAAGTGCATGAAGCCTCACTATGTAGGAGAGGAAATTAGATGGAGAAATCCACTGAAAAGTACCGGTATTTTTCAGTTTTGCTTATAATTGATGGACATGCTTCTCCATTTTTCCAGAGAGTGCATGACCAAAGGGCTTCGGCAATCAGCTCTCGGAATAGCAAATGTAAACACGGGATAGAAGCCGGAAATTACCAATACATCGCATCGGTAACAAAAGACTTAAAACTCGCAAGCGTTTATGATGCTTTTGTCGATAGCTAAAAGATCTATCCTTTTTGTTCGCATGGAGTAGAAAAAAATGAGAATGAAACTTTCTGCCGAGTATACTGATGACTTGGGTGTCCATTTAAAGCTATCCGATTGAAAAAGTGGCAATTAATCGCTGTCATTGGATAAATCAGCAATGTCCCGGACCTTCAATAATCTCTGTGCATAGAATAGCTGCATGATAATAGTAATCTTGCATAATAATAATAGTCTAGCATAAGAAGATGAAGATCATTTTGATGATAAATTTAGAGATAAGAAAAGTAAGAGACATCTTGAAAGACAATACTAAGCCTGATGTACCGGTTCAACTTTTTCGCCATCTTGGGAATTTAATTTACCACTAATTTTCTTTTCTGAAATTGTATTTTTCAACTGCCGAAGTTCGGTGGTCTATTGCTCAATACTGATTGGCAAACATTCTATGAAAAACAGATATGAGCGATCTTCGATTACTCCACGCATGACCAACCTTTTTAAATAATGGACTCACCAAAGCCCTTGAGCTTGAAATGAACGGTTTATCTGTTATAAAAGCATTCACTGACCAAATGTAACGTATTTGCAAGTTGCGCAATTTTTGGTTGGAGATTTTTACATCTTGTCGGTAATTCCACAGGTTACCGGGATCAAGGGAAGCCTTCGTCCTTTCAGCTGTGGGAACAAGTGTTTAAATGTAAGTCACTGAGTTGAAAGTACTACAGCATTTTTCCACACACACAACTTCTAGTAGAGGTCATTTGCGGATCGAATGAGGGGTTTTTTTTTTCTCCTTTTCGTGGCTTTTGATGTTACTTTCTGTTCAAGTAAATCATTTTCATACTGAGTATTAGATTGAAGTTCAAATAATATCGAAATAAGGCAATGTATTAACCTGTATGACCATTGAAAAGCAAGAAATTTTAAACCGTACATAATCTCTTGTTGTAAGGCAATTGTCCTTTGAGTGTTAATTTGTGATTGGTCTGAAAATCCAAGATGCGAACAGTTTTCCGGGAGTGAAGCTCGAGGAGAATTGTGAGCTTCGTGGTACTGAAAATATCCAAGGAAAAATATATGAGCACATTTTGGCGCCAAATGGAGGCTGTTGTGTTTATTATTCTTCAAATATTCGTTCACGTTTTTGGTATCTGGTGCGACTTTATGAACAAACAGAATGCCCCTTCTTTTGAAAAAACCACAAAACCGCTCTCTCATCTTAAATTAAAATTTAAACGAAGACTTATCTTGGTGGACGTAAGGTTTGAAAATTGGGGAATATCACTTAGGGTATCATCAGATATTCACCAGTCTTAGCTGAGGAATATTCGGTCAGGTGATGCGTTTAGACCAATCGTTAGCACGCAAAAAATATTGATGGATAATATTGTTTGATATCTGTTGCCAGACGACAACAAGTTATCACTGAGTCGTAATAGAGAATTTTTCAATCATTGTGTTGAAAGTGATGTGTGATTGTATCAGTTTTGTTTTACTTCGCTCTGTGATTGGTCCAGAAAACTTGCACCACTCTTTCTCAACTAATTAAACCAGAAACTAAATCCAATCCCAATAAAAGTTTGATTTTAAAAGGGCTGGAAAACGCGGCGACCAACTTAAAAGTTTTCCCGCCCTTTACACAGTTTTGTCGATTACATTGAATTTTTATTGGCCCTATATGGTGTTCTCCTTCCAATGATTGGCTGTAGTGATTAATTTGGTTTTGGTCTTACAAAACCCAACTAAAAAACGCTCTATTGTGAAAGTGCTGTTTTGGCCGAATTTGAAGTTCCACAGTGACAAGGCTACTGACACCACTCTCCCTCGTTACAGTGCAAGTCGCCATTCAAGTTTCATGCAACAACTGTGAAAGACTGTAAAGCTGAATGCAATCAAGTAAGTACTTAGTTATAACCACTTGTTATAGAAATTGATATGAGGCTTCTTTATGTCAAACGAACTTTAGTACATGTTTATTGATGCGGTAACCAAGCTGCAAGGACCTGTTTCTTTAAAGTCACTCTAGTAACCGGGCCCTAAAAGCTGAGCAGTGGTACTAATCGCTTCGATCATGTTTTGGATAAGCTTCGGCTGGAAAAGCAACTTGGTTCGAGTACAGACTTGGCCTAAACTTACATTGAGTCAGGTAGCATTCAATTATAACGCTGTTTTTGAAACCTGTCCCCATTTCAGACTAGCAGTGGTGACCCGTGTGAACAAGGATGCGAGTTTCTTCACAGCGTTATTAATTCAGGTAGCGATCACGAAGACACTTGTTTTTAGATGGATATAATAGGGAAACGCACCTTTGATTTAGGAAAGAAGCTACCACCTGCCACTTGCCATACAAAAATAATATAAAGAACTTCAATTGAGAACGAGAGCCAAGGGAATTATGACGACAATATTTCTCAAGTTGATTTCCACAGCTGAAAATTTCTAAGATTGATTTCAATTAATTATTTCCCCTTAAGGGAAAGGAGGAAGATTGGAGGGAGATCATATAGTTTTCAGGGGGGAAGAGAGGGGGGATCAGGTTACTTCCAATGATGGGGGGAACCTAAGAATATTTGAGAGCTTTATGGGGGGATAGGGTAAGTTTTATTATGACATTTTATGATGTGACGTGAAGTTTTATTGGCTTGATTGGTATGGCCCTGCACTACCATACAATTAAACCAGTCCAACATGCAGGATTTTATTTCAACTGTGTGGAGAATATGCTGTCTTACGAATGATTTCTGGAATTGATAAGATGATTTTCGGATGAAGAAGATGAACCGCTGGCCACTTTTTTTTTCACGCTCAGGCACTTTTGACTCAATTTTTTGTTTTCATCTCGTATCTGCCTCCGCTGCCCAGAACAAAGCAAAAATGACTATGCACGGCAACAAAAAAATTTCTCAGCAGACTATGTAAACAGTCATGCCCAGATTTTGTTTCATTTCTTTCTTTGTAAACTGTCAGATGCAATGCGCTGGGTCAGGATACTCTACAAAGTGTTGTAAAGCTCACCAGGGAAAATAGAATTAAAATTGCTTCATAAACACATTATTAGTTTCGTTATCAAAATAGCTCTAAATACCTCAAGTTGCTTGGATTATCCTCTCTCATCAATTCCTTTGTAACGCAGGTAATCGACCGAGTGGGATCCAGTATGACACAAGGAACGTCACTTCCAGAGGACCGTACCTTTTCTGTCGCACATCAAGAGAGTTATTGGTCAACTTTGAGTTTCGTCTTGTCAGTGAGATTGCTGTTGAATTTGAGCCCGTTACCTTTATTATCTTTCTAAAGTTGAACAAAACGCAAGATTGGTCGATGTTTAAACTGGTGAGCAATCATTCTTTTAACGTATATTGTTGATTAATAGGTTGCTTGGCTTGATTCCCTTAACTTGAATAACTAATAAGAAGTTGACTATAACCCACAGTTTTCAATCATAATTCTTTAACCGTCCTTTATTAATACCAGTTACTTCGCCCTACCTCCATTTAAACAATAGAGTGTTTCTGTCGAGGAACTATCGGCTGATAGTTGCCACGTGGAAATTTGATGTTCTTAAAACCAATTTTTTGCCCGAGAAGCGAAGCTTCGAGGGCAAATATACTAGTTTTAAGAACATCAAATTTCCAAGGAGCAACTATCAGACCGATAGTTCCGAGACATAAACACACTATTGTCTTTATTGTTCACCACTAAATTTTCTTCCGCGCGCCAGTTGAAAAACAGTCAAAACCCACTATGTGCAGATCAATCAAATATTTATTCATGCGTACAGCCTGTCACAAATGTCAATAATTCGCAACCGTATATTAGCTAAATAATACGCCATACTTGTCAGATTGAAAAGTCACTGTTTTTCTGATCTGCCTAACTTCGCGGCCGTCAAACCATTCAAAATTATTCACAGGTGAGTAGATAGATAGATAATAATCTTTAGACAGGGTGCGTTCTCACAGAAGTGGTTTTCAGAACGGCCCTGTAACTACCCACCCAACCCACCCCAGGGAGGACATCCATCACACAGTAATCTCGTGCGTGGGAAATTAACGTCTCCTACCCCAACCCTGCAGGAGACGGGACCTCCAATTATTCGTCCCTATCCGAGAAGACTAGAATATCTAACCATTTCTTGATGTTAAAGAAAGGAAGCATATTCTTCTCAGTTAATTTTAAGACCCTGAGTGTTGGTCCGGCCGGTATTGAACTCTCGACCTCCCGCACAGCAGTCCGGCGCTCTCCCAATTGAGCTAACCAGGCGGCGGTTGTTGGAGTACTATCCATCCGGGTATTTTCCGCGGGCGGGCACTATGGGCTGATACTGTCTCTCCATGGATGAACACTATCGCGTCACTTGATCAATTTAAACCAAAAAGAATCGGAGAAAATGTAGTAGTGAACGACATGAATAATGAAAGGTAAATGAATGAAGGGGGTAAGTTTCTAAAGAAACCGCGGTGCTGCGTCGGTGGGGGGTAACAAGGTAATGTGGTAATATCAACTAAGTTGAAATCGTACATTGGCCACCGTAAAGAGTTAAAAAGCTGACGTTTCGTGCGTTAGCCCTCGAGATGTCAGGTTTTTAATTCTTTACGGTGGCCAATGTACAATTTCAACTTAGTTGATATTACCAAATTATAATGAAAGATAACTGACACTCCAACATCATCGAGATTTTCACCCGACTATTCGCTCCTATCGATATCATTATGGAGCTGTACCCCTGCTCTGATAAGTCGGGATTTCCTCTTACGTATCTTGCCTTTAACAGCCTGCATGAGTTGGTTTTTACTACAGAAACATAAGTTTGAAAAGTAGTATCAGCGTCGTTTTTGTGAATAACAACAAACAGACAAATAGGCAAGGAAAAGAGCAAAACAAAAGAAAACAAGGCAATTCCACTGACTGAAAATAGCGTATGTAATGACGTACCAGTTGTCCTCCTTAGGCCAAGTAAATTTGGTCGAAAAAAAATTCCATTTACTTCCTTCGCTTGGCTTGACTATGCTCAGATCACCTTCAGCAAATAATTGAACGTGAAACTTACCTATCATTTTTTTTTTCGTGTACATAACATCATTGTAATTATTCTCACTATTGTTATCATACTCAAGGCATCTTAAACATCATCATTGTCATCATTATTTTATGTCATTAAGTTAGAACACGCATGAACGATACTGGAGCTTTTAGAGTTTTTTTGGCCTTTTAATCGCAGCTAATATGCAGTCACATTACCTATCAGCGTTAAATCTCATACCTTTTTACGATGCTCTGCGAAACAAAGAGGAGCTGTTTCCAAACAGAACGCTCAGTACAGGCTAAATATCTATACATGATTTCAATTCAGTCTTCAGAGTTGCCATTCCATGCAAGTGGTCTTTATAAAGGCTTTAAAATTCAACTAGCTTTTGCCATAATAACATCAAAGGGACTGCAATTTGTACCGGATTCTAAAGAATTCCGCCATATTGGAAAATGGATGTCGACGTTGAGTGGTAAGTGTGTATCCACTAGCTTTTATGCACTGGATTTTTATCAGACACTGATTTTAATGCATTTTTCGATTTTCAGGCGTTTTATCAAAATTTTTGTTAGTATTTTTGGTCATGATAGTGGGAAGTCTTAGTCTGTGAAAAGATTAAAACTAAAGCAAAAAATTCATCTAATAACAAAATCTTTCTCAAGAAGTCCGCAACTCTTATTTTGACAATTGTTTTTAGTTCATCAGTTGATGATTATTAAATGTATTTTAGTTGAGTTTGATACAGAGTAAGTTTCATGACTTGCCGTCGTAAAATAACTTAGAAAAGGGTGGGATGAAATATTGAAATATCAAGAAAACTGCTCTCATGAAACCACACCCATAGGAACAATAAGAAACAGTCTATTTCTACAGAAAAGAATCCAAGAATAAGCTGCGATACATTGACCCTTAAAGGGATGGACCACTATTTTTCTGGAGGGTGGTATGAGAAATATTGAAAAAAATTGTTTGCAGGGTCTGAAAAGACAAAATAAATTGTTTGCAAATGTGATAGGGTAACAAAAAAATGTTTGCAGAGAAGTCAGGTAAGATATTACCAAAACTGAAATAAAAAAAATAAAGTAACAAATTGAAGCATAAGTATTATAAAAATTAACAAAATTTGGCACTAAAAAGTGGTCACTCTGTATTAAGCAAATAACAAATCTGAAAATAGCTGAACATTTCTTGAAAAACTGGGAATTTATTGTGGCAATTAAATCTCAAAGTTACTTGTCAACATATTGATTACGTTCTTCGTAAAATAGTTCAATAAGGTAATGGTAATATTTAGCACAAATAAAAGGAACACTAAAAAAAAAATGGAAAAAAATTGTTTGGGGAGACGTGTATGTTTTTAAAAAAAAATGTTTACCGAAGAGAATTTCTCATACTCCCCTCCAGAAAAATAATAGTCTGTCCCTAAACCTTAAGAGTGGCTAGCAATTAATTTTTCCAACAGTAATATGTCTGGATCATTAATAAAGATGATGAGAATATAGGAAATTAATGCCAAGCCAAGAAGCTTTGATTTTTTAATGAATTCTCCTTGTCAGTATCAAAGGAAAACATACAGACAAAAGTATGGAGAATTTGGATACGGCTGTTAGGGTGTAAAGAGTTAATATTAGCATCAGCTTTCCTTTTTTTTTTTTTCATCGCAAAGTGCGGCACGACAACGTTAAAAAGTCGGTCGCAGGGGTGGCGCGGTAACACCTGAAAGAAATGAAACCAATATAATTAGATGCGTTTTGAAGGATGACACATTTCCTCTGTGCTTTTGGATAAATTCGTGATCTTGTGTCATTTCTTGTGCAAACCCTTCTTGTTCCTTTGCTTTTTATGTCAGATGAAAATCTTATAGACCCTCCCAGGGACGTTCGTGTCAATTTGAAAGCATCAGGTGACAAATTTGAGGCGCATGTGACTTGGCGTGTGGCGCCGCACAGTAAGTAACATTTTGCGCAACTTAAATTCGACAAAATTGTAATAGCACACATCAAGAAAACTGGGAGACTTTGGATCAAGACCCTCTTCTTTTACGTTGTAAGTGCTTTTATGACTGCAGGCTTTTAAAGGGAGCACCTGAGAAAATCACGCTTAACAATCTACAACTATAGCCTAACTCATCACAAAGCAAAGGACAGAAAGGACTTAAGTACAGAGTTGAATGCGCACGATATAGACACTAAACCTAGTGTCCCATTCAACCGCACCGCTGAGCGAGACAAAACAAATCGTGTGGCTAATCTCGATATTTTGGCAAATAGAGGATGTTGTTTCAAAATCTCAATTACCACTTGTGCCATTTCTAAATTAAAAGAAAATCGATTTATTTTTAGAGTGTAAGGGCGGCTCTAAATATTCCCGCTGATAAAGAGCTTATGGTAAGCCCGTGCACGGCCTTTCAAGGTCAACCGGATATAAAGATTAATGCTTGAAAACAACAGAAAAATCTGCAAGAAAAGAAAACATAACGAGAATTTCACTTCACAACAATCGTTCTAAAGAGTCTGGAGAAAAAACACAGCCTCTGAAATTCCTAGTGAAATTCCTCTGAAATTCCTCCAAATTCCTAGTGGTTTCAATTTTCTTAAAAAACATCTTATCAAAGGCAGAAAGCGTTTCATCTAAGCTATGATTAACACTTGTTAAAAATTTTGAAGGCAAAACATGTGACTACATGATTGACTGGCGAGCTGATGACGCAGATCACTGGGACAGTAAAAAATTTAACCTCGAACGAGAGAAGGTAAAGCTTGATCGAATTTAAATTTTTATCGACGAGATCACATCATCTTATTCACTTTTTTTTAATTTTATAAGCACCATATAGACACAAAGATGCATTCTGTACTGCAAGGTTTATTACCAAAGGAGAATTACACTATAGACGTAAGCTATTTGTTTATTTTTGACACTCATTTAATAGAGCGAGTTGTAAAATCAAATATTTCCACTCGCACTTGAGCGTGTAAAAAAGGCACGTAACTGTATATGCTTCACCTGAAACTGATGAATATGCCAGTGAAAATCCTCATTTGTGAAATCTTGCGTCCCTTACGATGAAATTAGATTCAAAATAGGTGAGCAATCCGGTTTTGCTACAGGAAAGACTTAAATCGTCTGTTGATAGCGCTGTGCCACCGAAAAACACTAAAAGAATTCGACAACCAACCCAATAAATGCTTTTTTTTGGAGGGAACTGAACAACATGCTGTGTTTTGCGCGAGCATATCTCGTACATTTTATTATTTAGATACTGATGAAATACCAGGATTTCTCCTTTTACTAAAAAATCATATCTTCACCGCGCGCAGTGAAGCTACTATTTTTATCTTTCACGTGTGAGGATATTGGTGTGGCCATGGTTACCAACATAATTACCCAATTGCTGTTTCGAAAATGACTAAAAAATGTTGTCTTTTATGTGGAAATTTCATCAGTATCTATATAATAAACAGAACATTACATGGCCGCCTGGGGATACGAGTTTTATCTTCGAGTGCGAAAGTATCTCTCAACTCGTTCGCTGCGCTCACTCGTGAGAGATACTTTCAGCACTCGAAGATAAAATTCGTATCCCCAAGCGGCCATGTAATATCCTCTATGTCCTTTATAACTTCTGAACACAACTCGTCTCTGTTAAATTTATGCGATTTGTGTTATTTTTTTAACCGAAAGATTTCATGCTGCTATAAGAAATTTGAACGTAGAACTTCATTTTCACAAAGACTAGTTCCCTGTGCAAAAAAGAAAAAATTGCAAAATTGTGAAATTACGCCTTGAGAAATGTGCCTCTCAATTTCTCGCGATATGAACTGACCGCGAAAAAGGCCATACAATGATTATTTGAGCCCCTATGTAAGAAATTGTGCTATTGCTTCCATTGAGAGGTGTATGTAGTGACGTAGTGCTGCACAGATCAGAGATGATCAAGCTCCTTTTTCACATTTAAGATCATATCTACAACTTCTGATGACAAAGAAAATAAAAGCACCGTCTATATTGCAACACCTCCTCTGGGTAAATATCACTTCTGTATCATAGTCACGTTTTGTTGTTCTTATGTTCTATCGGGAGTCCGTTGAGTAAAAGGTTCCTGGTTTTATGCCATTTCTTTCACCCTGATATGGCGTAGATAGTGCACTCAAACAGTTATTTGGTTCGTAAGATTTTGCTTTGATTAGCCATTGCATAACAGTCACAAGCTTTGGAAAATTCTTTAGTTTTAAAACGCTTATATATCGATCAGAAAATATAGCATGATTCTTTAAACGTAACTGTAAATTTTGCACCCATCAATATTGGGACAAAGCTTTTCTGTAGTTTCTAGCTTTAAGATTATGATAGCTCAAGATCATCTTTGTGCTCTTTCTCCTTGATTTTCTCTCAGAATGCTTCAATGACACTGGCTTTTACACCTGCGGTGAGTATAAAAACTGCCTGAGGCTTTTGGGTGTCATCGCTAAGTGGCAACATTATTTCAAGTCTCGAGTTTTCGGTTATGACGTATTCAATTTCAGTTGCACAGCTTTTTTTCACGCGTGATAACGCTAAACAAAGGAAAATAAAGACAATCATGTTAAAAACTAACTTACTACTCAAGAGCAATAAGATAGCCTCTTCCAGGCACTCAGTGCGTAAAACGGAGCGAAATGGCAAACGACGCGAAAACAGTATAGGAATGAAAAAGCGAGAGAAGCTTGGACCCAAACCTCCCTGGTTTTTTTCAATCCTCCACAAGTTTTCAAGACTGACAGTCGAAGGCCGGACATCTTGGGTTTCACAGGGTTTGCTTTCTTTGCTATATGATTGGCGTATAGAAAACTCACACCATTCTTTCAAACAATCAGATCCAAAATTAAAACTATTGGTTAATCAGATTTTGCAATGGGATGCACTATTAACTCAGAGATCTTGTTCTTGTGCAAAGCTATGTACGACAAGTGTTCTTAAAAGTGGACTCAACATCAAGCATATCTCTGACGGATCCTATTCTTCTCTAATGTTACCCAGCGCTAGGGCCACCGGAGAACTTGACCTTGGTTAAAGTCACACACCTGTCACGCAATACGTCAAAAGCTATGGTCAAGTGGTGGCCACCACGTAACATATCCTCTACAGATCATGTACAGGAATACAGATTAGCGTGGAGAAAGATCCCCATCCTTAGAGGACAAACCTCCGAACCTCATAACAACTCTGCAATATTACCACCGGTAAGTAAGACGGCTTTTAGGAAGAACTCCTTGATATCTGAGGGAAACTTCGAAATGATAATCGGTCCTGGTAAAAAACTCACAAAAGAGATATCATCAAGTAACATAGAATGAGGACTGGATAACGGTGGGCAAGATTGACTCATACAGATGAAAAACTAAAACTAAAAGATAATACAGGGCTCCAGTCCTGCAACAAACATCTGCTATCACTTCCAGTAAGGAGTAACTAAGTACAGCAGAACCTTTATTTAGCGGCCACCGCTTAATGCAGGTTTATGCCATAATTGACCACTTAATATTCGCTCCGACGAAGGGCTAACGCTCGAAACGTCAGCTTTTGTAATCGTTACGGTGGCTAATTTACCATTTCAACTTTGTTGATATATCCAAATTATTTCGTTACTTCCACTGACGCAGCGCCAAACAGTTTCTTTCGAAACTATCAGCCTTTATTCACTTAATATACAGAATCTCGTCTCGTCTCTCGTCTTAATATACAGAATCCCGTCTCCTACATCTATTAATTAGTTAATTTGGATAGGGAGGGGACGTTAAAGAACCCACTCACGGGATTACTGTGATGTGGTCTGGCCTGTTTACTGGGAACTGAGGGGGTAGGGGGTATCTGTTAGATTCGCCTTTATTTGATTGTAAACTGCTTAGCAGTCTAGTAAAGTCCCCCGCACAGTGTTGTAAGCGCCATGACCTCAGGATATGAGCGCCATATAAATAAAAGTTATTATATTATCGCAGAGAAATCAACTGAATGCTACATTCTAATCAGACAGCACAGGGCGAAAACCGTAATCTGTGAACCATGGAGTAAAAAATAAATGTACATTAACTAATCCTTAAAAGCTTTTCCGTTGTGTCTACGGTCCTCCTTCTAACAGGAACTCAAACTGCCACCTTGAAAGTCCGGGCAATATTCAGCGTGCCTGAGAGCACTGCCCTCTGCATCTTTCGCAGTAAGTCTGTGCTGCTGCCTCCCACCAGCTTGCGCATCATGACATCCAGCTTCCGTGACCAGCCCCCGAGGGCATCCATAATGATGTTATATTGCTTCACCTCGTAGCCTGGGAACTGCTGTCTTAGTTCCCAGCGGCGAGGTCCGTACTTCAGTGTCTTCTCTTCATCCTTTCTTGTCCGATTGTTGACCCACGGGCAGCTCATTTCCAGCGTCACAACTCTCTTGCACATATGATTATAATGCGTGCATCCACCCTATTGCATCTGACCTCTTGTTGATCAGCATATATAGGGACATCCCAATAAGCTTTAACATTCTCTGACTCATACACGGGCTTCGGCTTGTCGGGTGAGTACCAGGGTGGTATCTCGTCTATAAATCCCTCATCATACAACAGTTCGTAAAACAGTACCTTCAGTGCTGCGTCGTGTCTAGAGAGATACTTGCTCTGGGCCAGCGCACTGCATCCTGACAAGATATGAGCCACACTCTCAGGAGCCTTGCCACATAATCTGCACCTCACCTCGCCTTCCCCGCTTGTGTGCGTCTTCTGACTCGTGTATACTCGCGTTGGCAATAGCTGCTCGTATAGCTCGATGAGTCAAGCAATTGTGTGTGATGGGCAGTTCTTCTACTCTGTGAACCACTCCTTTACTTCTTGGCATCGGCACTCAAACTCTCATCCTCCAGCCTAGTAGTCACTAGACCCCCTTACCATCGTTGGTTTCTGATCTCATTCTCTAACTTCTCAATTTGGCGCCTCCGCACCTCTTTCTTGATCCCTTGCGCGTGTTCCAAATCCAACTCCAGCCCCAACTCCTCCGCGCACTTAGCCGCTTCTTTAAAAATTGACCTACGCCCCATCCTTTCCGCTTGCTCTTCAAACTCCCGTACCATTCCCAGTGCACGATCTTCATTACCATGGAGTCTGACTGCACCCTTGATTTTTGTTGCTTTGTACTCCATTTCAACAGAGCGCAATCCCCGCCCTCCTTTACTTCTTGGCATATACAACAATGCATTCGAACTACATGAGTGTCTACCCCCACTCTCAACAACAATCTCGCGCGCTTCCCTATCGATCTGCTTAAGTTCCATCACCGGCCACTGTTGTGTCCACATAAGATATCCAAGAACAGGCAATGCAAACTGATTTGACGCTACCACCCGATTAAAATCGGACAAGGGACTTGTCCAAATAACTGACAATCGTCTGAGATACTCTCTTGCTGCACACTCCAGGACCAACTTATTCTCCTGCCTAACACTCTCAAGTACTCCAAAGAACTTGTACCGCTCACCATCATCAAGACATGGTAATCTAGTCAACTCCACAACTCTCCCCCCTGAGACAGGAGTCACTTGTACCCCCCCTTTTTACATGGGCCACCGCACACTTCTTCAGGTTCCACTGAAGCCCCACATCCTCCATAGATGACTTAACCATCTTCATAACCCGTTCAAGCTTACTCTCCGATGCAGCGAAGATCTTGATGTCATCAATATACAAGAGTCCCGTAACCTTAATGTTAATAGGTTTGGACATCCGGTATCCTTTAGCGGCTCTGATCTTCCATGCCACTGGGTTCAAGCATACAGTGAACAGCCTCGGGCACAATGCATCCCTCTGTGGTAACCCTCTGTTGAACTTAATCCTCTCGGAGGTCTGTCTCCCTTTCCTTGTGATCGCCACTACCTTTGAGTTCCAACTCTTACACAGTTTAGCAATGACTTTACACAACCATGTGGGAAACCTGTGTAACGTCATCACCCCATTCAACCAACTATAATCTACAGAATCGTACGCCTTTTTAACATCAATCCAGGCCACGCTCAAATTCCGCCTCCTCCTATGACAATCCAACGCAACTGTTCGATCGATCAATAAGTTGTCTGTTGTTCCACTGCACCCTGCACGTGCCCCCCTCTGCGCACCCTCCATTAGATCGTTCTCCTCAAGATGCTGGTTTGTTGTGACAAGCAGACACGAAGTGAACAACTTATAAAGCGTGTTTAGACAAGTGATGGGTCGTTGGTTGTCGCTGGTAAACTCTCCAGATTTTGGGATTAACGTTGTTTTCCCTTCACAAAACCATGCTGGATACTCTTCCTCATACTCGGAGATCACACAGAACGACGAAATAGCACCCTCATGCAGCGCTTGGGCACATTTCCACCAAAAATTGGCGATACGATCCGGTCCAGGTGCGCTCCAATTCTTTTTCCGCGCTAAAACGTTTACAGCCTCACTTGTAACGATGTCCCAGGCTTCCTCCACTGAAGGAGGGACGCGATCGTGAATAATAGCTCGCAAATCATGCAACCATTCCGCGTTTCCGTTTTCCCGTTCCGTTCCCTTCCCATAATTCCTTCCAAAAGCTACTTACTTCTTCGATATTAACAAACACCTTCTCCTCTATTTCCTCATCCCGTTTCCCAGGGTCTACATATTTTGGACGCTTACTTTCTTGGTCGTTAGCCAACACTCTTCTCATGCCCGCATATACCCGGCTAGTATCATCTTTAAATTGTTGATTAATCAACCTTGCTTCCTCTAGCTTGTTGCCTCGCACAAAGCCTTTCTTCAGTTTTCGTAAAGAGGATTTTTTCTTCTCAATATACCCGACAAGTGATGCTATCGATAACGTGCGGCATTCCTTGTGCAAAATCTCCCGGTTCCTTCTCCCTCTCTTAGTGAGCTTTCGGTTTTCTTTCAAGCGATTCACTTCCGCTTTGGCAATTGAAATCTGTTTCCTTATTTCACATACTTTTTCTACGTACAAACGGCGCCGTTTCTGTTGCTTACTCTCTCCAGCTGATGGTCTTTTCGGTCCTTTCTTTTTCCAACCTTTGTACAACAAAAATGCAATAACAACAGAGTACAGCACGCAGCTTGCGATCCAAAGATACGTGAACGGGTTGTCCGTAGGGAGTACTTTCTGTTGTCTCATCAGCTCTGCTAAGGCTTGATTGATGTTCTCGAGGTCGCGCTTTGTTGGCTTCTCCTTAATACGGGTGTCAAACTCGCGAGCTTTGTACTGACCTTGGCAAGTGTTAATTTGGCGTAAGATGGTAATTGATGATTCAATCAAAGTGCGTGCCTCTTCACTGATGGTACTTTTCACTCCCTCGGGACTAACTCGTTTTCTCATATGTAAATCCAAATCTTCCTGAACAGCGAACGAATTAGGATTTTGCAACCCGGTAATATCTTCCCCCAACTCTTCGCAAACACTCTCCCCCTCCTTCCTTCTTTCACTTCTCCCAATCCCTGCACTCAAACCCTCTGCAACACTACCGAAAGTCTTCTCTAGTCTGGCGGCTTGATCCCGCAGGTTTTGACTCGTCAGTGCGAAGTCACCACATCCTTTCTCTTCCCCCATTTCTTTCATCACCTGCATATAACCCATCTTTCGTCCATTATTCAACCGCGGGGGATTATCTGATTTCACCCACTCCAAAGCTCTCTTCTTGCACTCCAACAAGTCATTGTTCATCCTAACATTCCATCGTATCCTTCCGTTGTCGTCGTCCATCCGCCATGACACAAATCGCTCGCACATCCAAACAAAATCAAAATCAACTCAGCTAAAACTCCCGCTCAGAGACGCCAAATAGTCTCGCAAAACTGCTTAACAATCTGCAAAGTATACTAGATACTTCTTTAAGGATGCTCTGGCGCTCTAAACTCGGCCTGCTTTCGATGGGAACGGATTTTTATGAGAACACTCTAAAACACGTCCACACTACTTGCCGCCATATTATTATTATTATTATTATTATTATTATTATTATTATCTCGCTCGAAAATACTGCTTACGTTGATTTTGGGAGAGAAACAAGGATTAGAAATTACTTGAAAGATTATTTAGGTGGTAGATAATAAAAAAAAGGGCCGTTGGGACTTAGTTAAGGGTGACCGCGACCGCTAAATAGAGGTGACCGCTAATTAGTATAGGTAATCGCATGGGGCCGAGTAAAATTAAGGATTAATATCACGCGTGTTTTCAGCAACTTCTGAAAACACTAGTGATATTGATCCTTAATTTTACAAGGACCCATTGCGATTATTTGTTAATGAAATTGAGGGGAAAATTACTGAATTTCTGAATGCGCTCTTCAGCAATCAGTCATTGGAAGTCATTTAAAGTTGACAGAGAATCAATGACCACAAACACACGTGGGTGTCGAATTAAAAATTCTCCCCTGACGAACGTCCGCTCCATTGAAGCGAGATTTGCCTTCGGCCAATCAGAGCGAGCCTCCCGAAATCCTGATTATTGACCTCGACCTTGACCTTGGCTAGTATTTCGGGCAATATTTTTCAAAATATTAATGGTGCACAGCACATCGGTGTTCGCCTAAGTTTGTAAGAAGTTCGGCCTCAGAGAGTTAAATAATTTCCAAAAAGAAGCTACTGATTACTTCGCTTTTAAAGGCAAAGATGTGTTCGTAAATCTGCCGACCGGAGCCGATAAATCGATCATATATTTGGCTCTTCCGACAGTTTTTGATATCATACGTGAACAACGTGGCCGTATATATCATTGCAGTTGTGTCGCCTCTAATTAACCTCATGGAAGACGAGGTCATGAAATTAAGATCTTTGGTAATTTCATCGGTACCCTTGTGTAGCATAATAGAGGGCGAAATTTCGCCAGTGGAACAGAGAAAATACGAAGTTGTATTCGGAGTCCTGGCTCAAAACTGAAAGGTGGAGGAGAATGTTGACAAGTTCTACATATCAATCAAAGCTATGTGGCATTGCAGTCAATGAAGCTCATGTAATTAAGCAGTGGTAGGTTAATCTTTCCGTTCTATAATCGATTGACTCGAAGTAAATTCGATCGAACTTTTATTTGTTATTTTGTGTCTAGTGAAACCAGTCGCCAGACATTTTAATTTACCTAATCATTCTAAGCAACATATGGCAATCTACGGTCTTTCCTTTCACTTAGGTAGCACGGAAAGCCGTAAAACTCTTGAATAAAAGCTCATCTTCAAACCGGCAGTCTAAATCCCATAGCTATAAACGAACGCTTTTCATTCCACTACTTTATCCGTGTTTTTCTCGTTGCCATGTTCCCACCAATAACGTAGCTCCATTTTCTGCCTTCAAAAGGACACACAACCCGCAATTCCTCTATTCGCTCCAACGAAGAGGTAACGCTCGAAACGTCAGCTTTTATAATCGTAACGGTGGCCAATTTACCATTTCAACTTTGTTGATATATTCAAATTATCAGGACTTTGGACAGGCTTTTGATTTTAGATATCTCTCCAGTGATGCTTGCATTACTTTTAGGCAGTCGGGCTCATATTCATCGCCGTTTTGTCTTCGTAATTATAACTCGGCATAAAACTGCGCCAGTGTTTGGTCGAGGATATCGCTCTCGTACTCGTCTAAATTTGCTTGGAAGTCTCTTTCATTCGCCCACTTTTTAAAAACGTCCTTCCGGTACTCCGTGCTTTTCCTCGTGTTTTCGTTTTCACTCTTGTCTTTTAATTTAATTCCTCGATTTATTCCTCGTCAACTATCTCGAAACGAGACGCCATTGTTACAGAAAATCTTCAGCAACAACTTTTTTATAGCATGAGCTGTTGCTAGGCAACCTGAGTACCAATCATGAGCTAGTAATTTTTCCCTCTTCTCAAGCAAAAGTAAGAAAAAAATGACCTCTTCATTGACCAATCAGCATTCAGTAATTTTGCCCTCTATTTTATTAGAGGAAAAAGATGACAGTAATTAAGGGGGAAAAATTCGGGACTTTGATAACTAACCGCTTAATACGGTGCTGCTTGATATAGGTTCGACAGCAATGATGAATTCGGGAACAGACAAACTTTTCAGCATTTTAACCTGGTGCAATTCCTTGTGACTGTTTTACAAGGAACTTAATCGTACCGGAGAGAGAGTTTCTAAATGCGCTCTTAAAAGCCATAGGTTCAAGCATACCTACTATGTCGTAATCTCTCCTCACGTTGTTTGATCTCCAGTCGTCTCGCATTACACGGATTTCTCGGTCATACGACTTTCAAGCACGTTATATATACAGAGCCACATCGAAACCCTTCTGTTGAGGTAGCGTAGGTTTCGACAATATCATATGATCGCGGTGTCAATTTGACGTCAGGTTTTGCACTTATAAAAACAACGAAATGGCGAAACCCTGATTGGTTAAATTAGCCCGTAAATAGACCATCATGCTCTCCAGGGATTGCACGCTTCGTCACTGCAAAAAGAGAAATTTTTCGGTGTAATAATTCGACAAAATAGAAAACTCTTTATCGACCAAAACTGTGTCGTCAACATGGCTAGAAATTTCCTCACTTTCCGTTTCAGTGAGTCTTGACCAGGTTTTGGTCCAAGGTGAGCGCAAGAGGAGCGCAAAAAGCATTTGAGAAATTAAAGATCCCCGAAATCTAATAACGATTGTATGTTGTTAATTTCTTGCAGGAAAACACCAGTTTTCAACTAGTTGGTCTTCACAATGGTTTCCCCTACATCTTCACGGTAGATTTATGACAGTTTATACTTGATTGTTAAACAACGATCTCGGCTTTAACCTTTCGGTCCCTTTCAGGCCGGCTGATACAGTTTGTTTATGAAGATCTCTGAGAAAACCCGATTGCTCCTTACCTCTTTGTTTACGTCGTTTAACGCTTATAATCGCACGTGCTCATTACATTCGACATTTTATTTTGGTTACATCAGGTAGCAGCAGTATCATCGATGACAGGTGAAGGAGAGAAAGCCAAACTCTTTTTCAACACCTCCGGTACGTCCGTGAATCGTATCACCTCTGGTACGTCCGTGAACTTACTTAGTATCGTAAGTTTCGGAGCTTATCCTGGAATCAGTATCACGGAGGGGTTCAGAGCATTGCTGCTCCTCCAAGGTCGAGTAATAATCCATCGCTGTCTACCCTCTTCCCCTATTTGCCACCAACCATTCCACCCTCCCCCCCACGGGTTTTCTTTTTAATTATAAATTCCTTGTCAAATCATTTACACTCCTGAGTGGTGTGAGAAGGGCTGTTTGATCGACGCAAAAGTATTTTATCCTAGAACACATCTCAATGGCCACTTTGAATGCAGACCGATCGACAGATCCTCCTGTTAGCAGTTTCAAATACGCCGACACGGCTGCACCTACCCGTAAGGGCAACACGCCCTTCCCGTATTTAGTGACAGCACTCGTGCTGATAACTGTGCTTGCCTGCTTCTTTGGCGCCACCTATCTATACATAAAGAGAAGGTACGGAAGCATATCTTCAGCTGTGCAGCAGATGCAAGTTCAGTACATCAACGGCAGAGCTATGTAAGTGAAGCTTTAAGTAACGGGGAGTCCAAGCTTTATTTTCGAGCAGATAAGAACACCAAACCATTTACGTTGGCTAAGTATGGTACGCAGAAAAGGAATGCTATTGACAAATCCGAAGTAGCTTGTGCTTGAGAGGTTGGAACTGAGAACCAAGATTCCATAACAGTAAAATTATGTTAACACATGCTTTGGTTGCTTTGTAAACACCCAGAGCCTCAGTTGAGAGCAAAAAAACCTTCGTCAAACAATAATGAAAGCATTTTAAAAACTATACGTAATAGTTGTTCCATAGCTGGCTGGGAAATACACAAATCGGAAATTTTATTGTAGGGTATTTATTGGTAAAATTTTTTCAGGTTGTCATTTAATGGGGATACTTTTTCGGCGGATCTCCCAATCATTGAGCCTGATGAGTGGGAAGTAGAGTACAGCAGTGTTGCCTTTGGACAACAGATTGGCGAAGGAGCTTTTGGAACAGTTTCCAAGGCAACTGTTATCGGCTTGATGGGTTTTCCCGCGCTTAAAGAAGTTGTTGCCGCCGTTAAGAAATTAAAAGGTAATTAGCCGACAGTTGACAATCGGCTAAATCTTGGTGTGCATGTATCGAGGTATAGATGCGCGTATGAAGTTTGGGGAGCACGAGGGAAGCCCAAGAGTTGCTGGAGCCGCACTCGAGAGCAACTCAATCCTATTTTGAAATAAGACGATTTGGTTTTTATTAACTGAGTTGATAATGTTAATAGGCCTCCGTAAAGAGTTTCGATCAGAGCGCTCGAAATATCAGCTTCGTAACTCTTTACGGTAGAAAATTAACACTATCAACTCAGTTCAACCAAGTTGTTACACTCCTCCACCGACATAGCACCACAGTTCTGCAGAAAGTACCCCCTTTGCCTATTTTGAAATCTCCACGACAAACTTTCCAATAGCATTAATACTGACCCCTGTCGCATAAGAAAATCCAAAGGGATTAAACATGTCTTCAAGTACAAAGCGTACACAATTTGTGTTCGAAAAAAGGACTTTGATGCTAAAGTTGCCGTGACATTCTAATGTCGTCATTTAACTCTTTACTATAGAAAATTTACATTAAAGGGTAATGTAATCTCATAGTGACATAGTCTGAAATGATGTGACATAGTGATGATGTCATTTAGGATGATTCACTTTCATAATGACGTCAATTGGTACCGTGACATTATAATCATGTTATTGTCAGTAACATGACAACATCATTGACCGTTGGTCGCTAAAACATCTTTTGAAAAGTAACTTGACGGTTTCAAGGCATTGGTTCTTCAAGTAAAATGAAAACAGTTATTTACAAGGAGTCACTTTTTCATCTGTAAAGTTTCTAAGTTAGGATTTCATTTAAATTAATTACAACTTGTCTGATTATTAGCAAATGCAAACCTGGAAGACAAACGAAACTTTCTGACAGAGATATCATTGATGAAAAGTATCGGCAAACATCTGAATATTGTCAGCATGCTGGGATGTGTGACAAGTGGCGGTCCGCTGTGCCTTATCACTGAGTACTGTCCGCACGGAGACCTCAGGAACTACCTGAGACTTATTCGGGATAAGGTGGGAGATTGTGTGCCTTTTAACTGAGTGCTGTCATGATTACTTTGGTTTTTGGTTCTTGCGATTTCTGATTGGTCTAAATCAATCAATCAATAAATCAATCAACAACTTTATTTAAGTGTCTAAGTCTTGTTAATTGGGGACACTATAACAAAGTGGTTAAAAAAAAAAAAAACAGAACTAAGAGTTTAGCTAATGATTGTAACAATAATTGTGAAAATTTTAAAAACACTCTGAATATCGTGTAATGATCCAAATACTCGAACCAATCTCTCCTCCGATCACTGATAAACAAAACCAAAAACCAATCCTGACCTGGGGCCCGTTTCTCGAAAGTCTCGGTAACTTAGCGGGCCCGAGGCCATGTTTTAAAATAAAAATTCAAAGGATAGAAAAGCAGGTTCTGGCCCCCAAACCACTCCATTTTGTTTCTTTAGTTGATGGTTTCAAATTTGTTATTTTCAAAACTTTTGAAATTCCCATCCTGAATGAAAACAGAAGCGCTCTACGGGTCCGTTAAGTTACCGTGACGTTCGAGAAACGGGCCCCAGGTCAGTTGCGTTTTGCGCGCTTGAGGTAGCTTGCCTGTTTTTGCGTTTATATTGGATCCTTTTTAAGATATGCCTTTGCTTTAATTGGCCAACGTAGCGTCTTTGGTTGAACAGCTACACCCAAATCAAACATATTCTAACTCATTTGTCACACTTCCGTGCCGGCGGAACAGAGATTAGGAGGTGAACATAGCATGTTGCATTCGCAGAATTTGAACGAATGTAAGCTGAGCAGGTGACTCTGGGTCTTTTTGGCCTAAAGAAAAAAGAAGGAAAAGTGAGCCATTAGTTACTTGTCATGTAAAGCTCTTTTGGCTCTACAAAGTCTCATTATCTAACAAGATAACTTGGCCACTGTAACGATTACAAAAGCTGACGTTTCGAGCGTTAGCCCTTCGCTCCGACGAAGGGCTAACGCTCGAAACGTCAGCTTTTGTAATCGTTACGATGGTCAATTTACCATTTCAACTTTGTTGATACATCCAAATTATTTCGTTACCCCCACCGACGCAGCCCCCAACAGTTTCTTTCGAAACTATCAGCCTTTAACAAGATAACTGATCATCATGACCTACCTTCTGTCCGCTCTGCTGACTTTACTGGAAAAGGAAAATGAATTACGTCAGTCATATCGTCGAGAAATTCCTAACAATGCTATAACAGTTCTGTTTAAAACATGATAAACTTTATCAAAAAACACTGTTGTATTGGATTTCACTAAAAAGTCTTTCGAAATAGTCAGACGGTATAAAAAGTAGTCTACAAATTTGTCTGGTTGCATCGTACAGTAATTGATTATCTTATTCGATCTTCTTTATCAGAAAAAGAATCCGCACTTTGTTTTGCCCAGCGACTTTGTGAGTCCCCTGTTCAAAAGAAAAGCACTGCCAAGTCATAAAGGATCAAAAAGTCCAAGTCCAGTGAAAAAAATCAAGGTAAAAGAAGTACGCATGCGTAAGGCAGAAAGCCGGAGTAAGGTTAACTACACAGATTACACTAAATACAGTCCCAACAAATGGGATGTGGTTAACATTGTGCTTGGGGAAATTGCTTTAGCGTTTAAGTGTAACCATTCTCTTAATGGCATGTCCTGACATGAGCTTGTTTTCGATATCTTATGGTCTACAGTTAATGCCGGCAATGGCACCCGTTTTTAGTGTTATGGGACGATTCATGCATTTACTCTTCTTTAATTTAACTACGATGACGACGGCGACAATAGCCATTTTAGCGCGTACCCATTGCAACTGCCAAAATAACAACCAGCTAATGACTGACTGATGAAGAATTTGGCAAAATAGGTGATAATTCTCTCAAATAAACGAGCACTGGTAGCTAACATATAGCGATAGAGGAAACAAATCCTCTTCAGAACTGAGACCAATTAGCGCTGATTGTTTTGTTGACAATTCAATTATGATAAACGTTTTTTTGGTTTCTCCTTCACAGACTATCTTGATCATGTCACATATTCATGTGCTGCATTAAACATTTTCATGTAAAATTACACCCTTACCTCTTCATAGTGACCCTCTCTGTAAAACAGGCCTTTCCCTATGTTCTAATAGTGACTGTTGTGGAGAGGTTAGAATCGAATGTAAACATTTCTTTAAAGAAATGTTTTCCTCACACCAAATCATATACCGCCTCAACTGACTCGAACGCTTTATTCTATATCATATGCAATTGTTATGCGATAACAAAACCTGAGGATTCACATTCTCGTAATGTTGTTTCAATGTTTTTGTGTTTGTCGACAGCAAGCTTTCTCTGCGAGCTGCCTTCAGGTCCAAAATAGTGACGATGAAAATCAGCCTGAAAACACCGAGGGAACATTCAGTAAGTAAAGAACTACCTTTCATTGCCCTCTTGTCCGCTTTTCTGTGGCCAGATTGGTAAAGCGTTTAACAAGCGGGAATTTTGCTTACTGAGACTGCTGCTCAGTTTTGCCCAAAACCTCACGTGTCAATTGCTTAAAAGAGTAAAAGGCTAAAAGAACATGTTCTACAGAAAGAAAAAAAAAATTAGCGGCTTCTTCCTTAGTGCTTTTTTCATAATGGTCTCTTAAGCTTCTGGGTCAGAACTTACGATTGGTGATCGAGGGAGGTATTTTTCAGTTGACTTTTAGTTATGCACGTAAACACACCGTTTGATCGACAATTTCTTAGTGGTGCGATTACATTTTAGTTTCAAGCAACGATTTAAAACCTCACGAGACGGACAGCAATCACAGCCTGTTGTCTTCAGTCAGGTAGGAATGATAACTTCGATAAAATTACGTATGAGGTGCTAGTTTATCGTTGCTCACCTCCAGCCTCTCGTAGCTAGGCAAGATTTTCCAGTAGAGTTGTGGGAGACACAGTGGACTCATAGTTAGAGCGCTGGACTCCGGGTAGAGAAGTCTAGGTACGAAACCGAGACCACCTTGACTGTCATAATGCCTCTCTCCACCCCCGAAGTAAATGGATACTGGCCAATTGGCAGGGAAGTCCGATGAAATTCTGGGAGAGGGGAGAGAGGGGGTAACCTAACGATGGTCTAGACTCCCATCCAGGGGTAGTCGTGAAACTCCATGCCATGGTAACCGGGTAAGGTTCGGGCTGGGTGAGCCACTTGGCTCGAGTACAGACTACACCTTTACCTTTTCAGTAGAGTGATCATAATCTGGGGTCTTAATAATGTTTGAATCATTACAATTTCCTCTGTCATCTGCCTTTCTTAACAACGGGGGATTCATAATTTCCCTTACCTTTGCCACGCCGTGGGACAAATGCTTTTCTGACAAGTTCTCTGAGCCCTCTGCTACAGATGTGTTCTTTTCAAAGAGGCAACATGAAGCATCGATTAGCCTGGACCATCCGATTTGACACATTAACCATAAATTCACTGGGTCTTCCGTCAACCTATTCGTAAAATATCACCACTCAGCTAGCATATCATTTTATTGGCCACCTTTTTATGTTAGAACGTTCTTGCGGCCCGCTACCATGCAAGATGTTCTCCGGACCGAAGAGAGGCCACACAAAAACCTATGCAAGTTTGGATCTTAGCTATAGGCTTGACACAAAACCTTTTAGGTCTCCTACCTTAAATTCTTTCTTTTTCATTTTCATCTCTATTCTCTCTCCTGGTATAGTTGTCTGTGCAACAATGCATGCCATTGTGCTGTTCAGCAGGCGCATAGAAATGACTACGTAAACCGCCAACGCAGTTGGAGTCATGAATCAACTTCATCCTCACCCATGAACAACTTAAGAATTCCACAAAGGATCGGAACGTCAGTTCCTTCAACCCCCCTGAATATCTCCCCCTGTGCCACGCCAATTCTTTCGGGAAGTACAAGTAAATGCAGCTCAGTTCAGGAGGAGGGTTTCATGCTTGAGGAGAAGAGAGATGACATCTGCATCGTTGTGACAGACGCTGATCCAAATCTAAACCCCTGGGGTTATTCAAGAAAAGTTTCCTCTGGGGAGAAGTGGATGGCGAGTTTTATACCAATAACCGAGCAAGAGAAGAGTGAACACAACTCCGCACAGAAAAGGTCGTCTACTCAGAGTAAGTATTTTCACTGAAGTGACTATTTTATAAAAATCAGAAATGTACTGTTCTTTATAGCCTTCATTATTATAGGGCGATATATATATATATATATATATATGTATATACATAGGGAGTCGTTAATGGAACTCTCAGGCCAACAAAGGTGCACCGCGCCAGGAGGATCAATAAAGATTCGCAGTCCAAACCTCACAGCCAACACGAGCGTAGAAAGTTTAAAAAATTGCGAGGATGGACAACTTCTGACGTAGAAAATACAAAAAATTTTAATAAAAAACGTTTCGGTCAGAGACCCTCTTCAGTTATTAACAACTTTTGAAATAAAAAAAGAGCATTAAATAGGATCGAAGTGCTAATGATTACGTAATTACAGATAACGACTAATGAACTGGTGCTGATAAACAAAAAACCTAATTACAAAGAAAGCAATGGACAAAATACAAGAAACAAACCCTAAAAACTAAGAGATTAGAATACTAAATATGTTAATATGGGTGGCGTAACCAGTTGCAAAGAAGCAATGCGGCGAGCATTAAAAAAGGGAAGGCCCACTTTTTACTACCACTGTAAACCGTAACAAAGTCCCAAAACAAGGCCTTTGGAGCCCGAAAGGGCAAATTAGCAACAAAATCCCTGGAGGGGCCCTTAAATGATACTTATCATAATAAGATCCCTTGGCAGGGCCTCTCAGTCCAATCCACACCTAAAGGGCCGACAAAATCCAAGAAAAGGGCCTTTGAACGATCAATTAGTAGCGCCTAATATAAGATGGAAAATTAGTTATGGCAAATTCTATTTTTCCAATGAAATTCCTTTCTTTTATTCAAACCATGGGGTGCCAAAGAGAACAACTGAGCACTCCAATAAGCCTCTTTTGTGATTAAAAGCCTATCGATCTCTGCAGAGCCACTAGGAGCCTGTACCTGATCAATGCATTGGAACGAAAAATCGTCCAGGGTGTGTGGGGTTTTGTTGAAGTGTATCGCTAGTTCACAAGTTCTCGGCAAAAAATACTTCTTCAGAGCAATTTCTTCCGCCTTCCAGCTGCCATCCTAAGCACGTTCTCAAGGCTATTCCTTTTGGAGTAGCCACAAGATTGAAAAGAAATTGCTCTGAAGAAGTATTTTTTGCCGAGAGAACAGCTGAGTACAAAG
Source organism: Stylophora pistillata (assembly GCF_964205215.1). NCBI lineage: Eukaryota > Metazoa > Cnidaria > Anthozoa > Scleractinia > Pocilloporidae > Stylophora > Stylophora pistillata. Next base: position 36,092,403 of record NC_142519.1, on the reverse strand, counting down.
AGTACCTTGTTAACCAGGGTTACCCTTCTAAATTAGTTTCTAAACAATTCTCCAAAGCCTCCGCCATCCCTAGAAATAATTTACTCAGGGCTCGGGGAAAAGAAGCGAAGAAACTATTTCCATTTGTTACAACATTTAATCCTAACTTGCCCAACGTGGGCAACATAATCAGAAAGCATTTGTTTATTTTGCAATCTAACCCCAAATTGAAAGAACTTTTTCCTCGAAGTTCTATCATACCATCTTTTCGTCGATCGAAAAATCTCAAAGAATTATTAGCACCATCTCGTTTTAAAACTACCAGCGAGAGACAAACCATTCCTCATAACAATGGTTGCTTTAAATGCGATAGGAAAAGATGCGACCTCTGCCGGAATTTCTTTGTTGAATCTAAACCATTTCTCAGCTTTCAGACGGGCAAAAATTACACCATCCACTCTAGACTTTCCTGCGATTCTAAAAATGTGATTTACTTGGCTTCCTGTAAGAAATCTCGCCTGAAATACGTGCGATCTACTACCACCGACTTTAAAGTGAGATTTCGAAATCACAAATCTACTATGCTCACAAACAAAACAACTTGTGAACTAGCGATACACTTCAACAAAACCCCACACACCCTGGACGATTTTTCGTTCCAATGCATTGATCAGGTACAGGCTCCTAGTGGCTCTGCAGAGATCGATAGGCTTTTAATCACAAAAGAGGCTTATTGGAGTGCTCAGTTGTTCTCTTTGGCACCCCATGGTTTGAATAAAAGAAAGGAATTTCATTGGAAAAATAGAATTTGCCATAACTAATTTTCCATCTTATATTAGGCGCTACTAATTGATCGTTCAAAGGCCCTTTTTTTGGATTTTGTCGGCCCTTTAGGTGTGGATTGGACTGAGAGGCCCTGCCAAGGGATCTTATTATGATAAGTATCATTTAAGGGCCCCTCCAGGGATTTTGTTGCTAATTTGCCCTTTCGGGCTCCAAAGGCCTTGTTTTGGGACTTTGTTACGGTTTACAGTGGTAGTAAAAAGTGGGCCTTCCCTTTTTTAATGCTCGCCGCATTGCTTCTTTGCAACTGGTTACGCCACCCATATTAACATATTTAGTATTCTAATCTCTTAGTTTTTAGGGTTTGTTTCTTGTATTTTGTCCATTGCTTTCTTTGTAATTAGGTTTTTTGTTTATCAGCACCAGTTCATTAGTCGTTATCTGTAATTACGTAATCATTAGCACTTCGATCCTATTTAATGCCCTTTTTTTATTTCAAAAGTTGTAAATAACTGAAGAAGGTCTCTGACCGAAACGTTTTTTATTAAAATTTTTTGTATTTTCTACGTCAGAAGTTGTCCATCCTCGCAATTTTTTAAACTTTCTATATATATACAATTGTATAGGAAAATGAAAATTAAAACTTCGCACTACAGATCTGTTTCGAAAGGGTTAAAAAGTCCTCTCTCTTCAGGTGCATAAGATACTGATTGACTGACGATCCTTTTTTAAGATGGTGGTTTAAACATGCCTAAACAAGTATTTGGTTGAGTGCCGGCACGAACTCGCCAGTTCGTTCCTTTTGTTTAGGGTGCCCGCCCCTGTTCTGCATATGATGAAGAATTTTTCAGTTATGCAAAGATTGCATCTCTTTGTAGTATTCGAGTACGGCCTGGCGCGAGCCACTATTTTCCAGGTCACGGAAAACTCTGTTTCAGCATCCTTTAGGGACCAGATATATTTGCTCAACTCTGTTGCGTTCCTTTTGTTCTCATGTCTAACTGAAGCTGTATGGTTTCTAAATCTTGTTTTAAATGAGATATAGGCACGCAACGGAACTAAGTAAGTTCATAAGGAGCCTAAAATATAGGAAAATTGCTATGATATCAAATGGCGCAAGATCAAACGAGCTAGGTCCTATTCGAATATAAACAGGAAATGTAATTTATGTTTGTGGGAGAAGTTTTCCATTTTGTGCAGTCCAGAAATGTCGACCCTCAACAGTAGAAATGAGCTCGCATCGGGCTGCCGACATGCCAGGAAGTTCCCACTAAAAAAGATTCTTTTTTAATGACGAGGATCGCGCGCGCACTAAACGCAACGAATTTGACAATTATCGCATATTTTCAAATATCTCTGATTGTAACCGTCATTTCTGACAGCCGCCTGATGATTGTTACGCATGAAGCATGAAACTCAGAGTAGCGATTAAATGACCGAATAATCAACTCTTGGATTATAATTGGATTATAATCGGATAAAATTGCCAAATGCATTTGGCAATTTTATCCGACGAGTGCCACACAGGCTGTGTGGTACGAAACTAAATAGTAATAAATGCCAAGCCAAATCTTCAGTTGACCATCCCGTTCTCAATTATATATACATATATATATATATATATATAACTAACCGCAGACAGAACTGTTTCGGCCTTCTGGGTCTCATCATTGCTATGCTGATGCCAGGATGGAGGAGAACCGAGAGGGTCATCCCAAACGACCCAACATTTGTGGTATCGTCTAAGCCATGCCAGAGTGCTCAAACTAGAATAAACTAGTGAGCATGTGCATATATAAATATATATATATATATATATATATATATATATATACATATATACATATATATATATATATATATAAGCAAATGGACTACTCAAGTTACGCACATATGGATTTTAATACAGCCTGTTTCGGAAACCAACAAAAGTTGATCCACTCATCAGTCAAACTCCATACGCACTGAGGCATCGTGGAACAGGCTGTATTAAAATCCATATGTGCGTAACTTGAGTAGTCCATTTGCTACTGTAATCGCTCCTTCATTGTCGAGCACTGTCATGGATCTTACGTTGCCTATTTCGCTTATATATATATATATATATATATATATATAACTGCAGACAGTGCACACTGTTTCGACCTATGTGGGTCTCATCAGTGCAGTGCAGACACTGGGCCAAGCTCTGGAATAAACCATTGCCTGGGCGCTACACTTGTGGGACCAAGTGCAGGCATGTTGCCATGCGAGAGTGCTCAAATCACAACTAAGGTGATGAGCTTCGCCCGAAGGCTAAGTGCATGGCAACCCCAGTGTAGAGTGCTCAATCGCAAGGTAGCCAAAAGGCAAAGCCAAGCGAGAGCTATCTAACTGCAGACAGTGCACACTGTTTCGACCTATGTGGGTCTCATCAGTGCAGTGCAGACACTGGGCCAAGCTCTGGAATAAACCATTGCCTGGGCGCTACACTTGTGGGACCAAGTGCAGGCATGTTGCCATGCGAGAGTGCTCAAATCACAACTAAGGTGATGAGCTTCGCCTCATCACCTCATCACCAGCTTCTATTTATATATATATATATATATATATATATATATATATATATATATATATTTATATATATAAATATATATAGGAAGTCTGCAAGTCGATTTTCGCGTGGAACAGTGCTCAATACGTTGAAGCAGAGCAGAATAAATATTATGAGAGGAAAAAAGGACGTAACTACATTTCCCGACAAGCCTGTTTCGTGAATCGCTTCACTCTTCAGGGGTTTAATTAAACCCCTGAAGAGTGAAGCGATTCACGAAACAGGCTTGTCGGGAAATGTAGTTACGTCCTTTTTTCCTCTCATAATATTTATAAATATATATATATAAATATATATATATATATATATATATATACATATATATATATATATATAGGGTAGTAGTGAACACTTTTTTTATAGAAAACTTTGTGGTTGAAAAGACTGGGTACTCTAAGATGTGGCCGGTACTCCCTCCCATTCATCAAGCTGTCCAATCAGGTCTTCTCATCCTCTTCCTTTATTCCCTCCCTTCTTTTCTGTAAGATACAGCTTAATTGGGGATCTATAGAGTGTATAAACAATAACAAGGCCAGACCATGACAGTGGCAGCTGCGTTCTACGCTATTCTCTATTCGCCAAGTGCGCGGAATCTTTGGCTCTACGGTTTAAATTCCTTATCCGAGAAGACTAGAATATCTGACCATTTGCAGATTTCATGGCAGAGGCAGCACGATGTCCTCAGTTATTGTAATACCCTGAGTGTTAGTCCTGTCTAAGACTTGAGCCCGTGACCTCCCGCACAGCAGTCCGCCGCTCTACAATACGAGCTAGCCATCTGGCCCCGGTTGTTCGAAAGATGGATAACGCTATACACTGGATAAATCTCTATCGGTTGGTTAGCGCAGTACGTTTTGGTAACACCTATCCGCTGGATAGCTATTTATCCGTTGGATAGCGTTATCCGCCCTTTGAACAACCGGAGCCTCAGGCCAACCATAAGTGAAATCTCACTTTGAGAACAAGGCCAGTAAGGTAGATGGCAAGCAGTGAAAACCACAGCATCTTAATCTCCTCTTAAGGTGCGGCTGGATTGCGTGTATCAAACAAAGGAGATCTGATAAAGATCAGTTGGGATTAATTGGCCGTTTTTCAATCCTAGGTCCATCTAAAAGCGAGGAGCGGTTGCGGAATGAAAACAGAGGGAGAAGTCTTGAAGAAGACAGGAGGGAAGAGCTAACACAGAATGTCCTTCTGTCATTTGCAAGACAAATTGCCGTCGGCATGGTAACTTACAATGTCTGTTGTATTCTAGCGAAGTGGCACCTTTAACCCTTTGAGAAGCATTAGCATATTAAGCGATGATGTGAGATGAAACTGTCTAATATTAGGAGGCTTCAATGACTTTTTCCCTGAGCGACTGTCCCTCGTGAAAAGGGCGACTGTTCGACTGTTTTGTTTATCCTAAACCCAACCCGTGAGCCTGCTGATAGGCCAAACATCAAAGGGCAGTGAGAAGTCTTAATAGAAACCTTAAGCAAACCACGACGACAACGGCAACGAGGACGTGGCAGAACAGGAGATTTAATTAGCAGAATAATAACTCGGCACTTGAATATTAAAACTTTGTACATATCTTAGCAGCCCTCTGCCAAAGAACAACGTTAAATCACCAAAATCTATGTTGTCCGGGAACGGAAACACTGACGGCAAATTGTTTAAGTTTAAATTTGGAACTTAATCTCGCTCACACACCTGATACTGAAGTTGAGGTGTGGCGCCGTAAGAGACAGTAAGCACATCCAGCCACGAAATTCCTACTATAAATTTAACTTCATTTTTTAATCGAAGTATTTTCGCTGTAGTCGTCCTGACTGCTTAAGGTTCCTACTGACACACAGATTTCCACTTTTATCAACATTTGAAAGCTGTACGCTAATGAAATATTGTTGAAAAAGGAGTTTGGCGCTTTCAAACACACTTTGCTTCGTCGATTATTATCGTCGCATCACATTACCTTTGTTTCAATGCTTCTGATGTGCCTTGAAATTTTTTTTTGTCAAAGAAATTTTTTACCTTTCATAACTTTGTCTATCCTCTCAGGAATACTTGTCACAGAAGAAGTTCATTCACCGCGATCTTGCAGCACGCAATATTCTTGTCTGCGATGATAATCTTGTTAAGATATCTGACTTTGGCTTGACCAGAGATGTTTACGAGAGCTGTGAATACCAGAAGGCCCAAACTGCTGGAAAACTGCCCATCAAATGGATGGCGATTGAATCGCTCTTCGACAATACTTATACCACGAAAAGCGATGTGTAAGCGGCAGCACAGTTTTCTTTCCCTCTCGATAGAGTAATTTTCAATTGAGAGCCGAAAGAGACTCGAGATTGCTGGCTCTTACTGTGTGTTACTGTAGCTGACACTGTTGACGTACCAAACAGGAGAGAACGAAAAAACAACAAAGGAGGAAAACAATGGGATAATGAGGCGGTGTACTATTGTGACGTGTCCTGTGTGTTCTACACAAGGAGCTAGGTTGCTTCGGTTTCGCCTTACTTCACTCTGTGATTGGTCTAAAATAAAAACTCGTGCCAACCTCCTAACAAATCAGATTTAAAACTAAAAACCAATCTCGACTTGGTTGCTCGTGTTTTCTCACGTTTTCAGCCGTTTGCAAGCTTTTCCTTGAGGTGTCATTGGCTCCCTGTGAGGTCTCCTCTTTTCTTATTGGCTGGTGTGTCTTCTCTAGTTTGGATTTTTAACATTAATCATTAATCGCTTATTAACACAAGAACAAGTTCTGATTTTGATCAGTTCGAAAGTAAAGGAAATGAGGGTACATTATTTGGTTAGTCCGAATGTGATGTGCCGTAGTTTGCTGCCTGAATTACCATTAATGTGACAATGATAACGTAGAGGTCGCACTAGAGCTGCTTTCTCCGAGTTAAAAAAAACATTTCGAGATGTATACACAAAACGGTTGTGCTTTAGAAAAACGCCTTTTTGATGATTGAATGAACATACATTTAATCCTGTAAATCAGACAGATCAAAACTAATTCTGTAGTCAGTGCTACATCTAATAACTGAAAAGATTGTGTAGGCTCTTACTTCTTATGCCGCCCAAATGCTCTTCATGATCAGTTTAACGTAGATGTATATTATCGTATGCAATGTCTAGGACTATGTTTACATCTCTAAATTCATCAGAAGTGAAGAGCCGCTTCTTCTATCTCCCCGAAATCATCGGATGAAATCCAGCTGATGACCGAAACAAACAAGTTTCAAATAATTTATAAACGAGGGGGGATGCGAGTTGTAAAAGGAAGAACTGACAACATGACCCATTGCAAAAACGGAAAACGGCTGAGGAACTGAATTTATCACTTTTCTATCCGTATTTTAGGAAAAAACGGAAAAGAGCCGAAGGAAGTGAGGAACTGAATTTCTCACTTATATACTCTTCTCTTCGTATTTTAGGTGGTCGTATGGCATTGTGCTCTGGGAAATCATAACTCTTGGTAAGAACACGCCTCTTATCCATAGCTTTGAAGCTACAGTTTTCTAAATCATGTACTTCAATGGAAGAGTTTGATATTGCAGATGCCTCAAAAATCATTCTCTGTATTTTACGTCTCAAGAGGTTCCATGATATCACATTTCAAGTAGATTTTTCTACCTTAGCGTTGTAGTGCAGAACTTGTTGGCTACATTGTTTTGGCCAGGATTTTTCACAGCGACAGCTACAACTAGGATGGCAAAAGATCTTGTGAGGGAATTAATGAGACTTTTCCTCGATCCAAACCAGCTTTTTATCTAGCACCATTTCACCTTGGACAAACAGTTTATTCGTTTTGACCAACCTACAAAACTTACAGATTTTTTTAAAAGGACTAGCTGACTTCTCAAGATTCACCATAAAGAGTGCATTTTTAAACGCGAATCTGTCTTATTCTCTTTTCATTCAAACCGTATTTTCTAACACAGGTGGTTCTCCCTATCCCGGTATATCAGGTCGAGATATTCATAAGCTAATCAAAAATGGATACAGAATGGATCGACCGGAGACGTGCAGTCAGGAGATGTGAGTTAGATGAGAAGCAGAAGCCATCCCTCTGAACTTTCACCCTTACTTCTTGAAAACTACATTCACTACCGAAATAAAATTTTAAGTTTCCAAATTTTCCTCACATTTTGAAATTAATTTGTTGCCTTTCCTGAGAAAATAGGGGAAAGGTTTAGTGCTTTCGATTAGAAAACTGATTGCCTTTCAGATTCTTATCTAAGACTTATTTCCCATGTTGAAGAACCAAAATTTTTCATTTCTTATTCGAGCTGATCCAACTGCGATCAAGCCAACCGAAGGAAAGGGTGAATTTTTCATTCTGCATCATATTTTTTCAGAGATCTTGCTTGCGGAAATTCTTTTACGTTCAGCTTTCCTTGCAAGGAGGCAATCCTGGATCAGGCAAGCCCTGAATATTATTTGAGGCTCAAGCACACCGATACTTATCTGGCATCCAACTGGTTGGAAGATTTCGTTTGCAGTATCTTATATTATTGAAATGCTATCGAAATTAACAGGAGATTTCCAAGTTGATCGTGACCAGTTAACTTGCAGTTTTGAGAATGTCTGAAACTCAGGACTGACTTTCAGCGGTAATTTTTGTATATTTTGTTCATAGTTACCAAATCATGTTATCTTGTTGGAGAGCCAATCCAGAAGACAGGCCAAGCTTCACAGATTTGAGAAACGAGCTGGAAAAACTGCTAGAAGAACAAGGGGACGAACAATACATCAGTGTCAACTGCGCCGATTTTGATGATTACTGTGCTCTGGTGGGAAACCAAAGCAGCTCAAGCGACGATGAAGAACTTGCCTTGCTCACAAGTGATCAAAGTGCGGCGATATAGACGCACACCCCATATTTATAAAATGAGTCTCGCATAACACTACTATCATTTGAAGTGAGCCCCGCCATGAACCTAGTGGTGTATTAAGAGGTCCTTTCCACACGAGGTTAGGGTGCTTTGGGGTTCAGTACTGGTGTTTAAATCTACAGCAAAAGTAACCAGAAAGGTCAATCAGAATTAGGGTGAAAGAGCCAATAAGATCACAAGTATAACTTAGAGAGCTGGAGCTTTATTTCAAAGGCAGAGGCAATTGACAGAGATCAAATTACAAATGATTGAGTTTCGTATCTGATTGGTTGAAAGAATGGCGAGAATTTCCCAGACAAACCACAAAGCGAAGTAACTGAAAACCATTGCGATCCAGGATTATCCTCGAAACCTCCTCGATACAGTAACTGTACAAAATTGAACCATACAATACGTTCTAGCAATGGCGATTTTGAATTAAAGTATTAAGACCAAGGAAATGCTAGCGGAACTGTGAGTGCAAGAAACGGAGGAAATTGTTGATTTCTTGTGCAGTCTGTGCAGCTGAAGATACTGTATAGAGGATATTAACGTGCTACATCTATTTAAGGTTTTGACAACAAGTTTAAAATTAAGTTGACAGCAAACGTTTTTACCGGATAAACCCTTTACACTCTAATAAGGATAAGCGTCTAATTTCTCCCAACAGCGTCTTCCCTGAATCAAATATTACTGCAGTGAGAATAAAGGAAATGATCTCAAATTCGAGAAGGTCTTGATTGTAAGAGAAATTCTCCCTGTAAGCACCATAGGAAATGTATAGAGAACGCTATGGAGAACTTGCATACTGATGTTAGGTCGTAAAAGGTTAGAGGAAATGTGCCGTACAGAAAATTTGGAAATTCAGCTGTTGTTTTTGGTTTGTTTGATTTTTACAGAAAAAGTGGCAATACCGTGATCGAGCGGTCTTTGTAGTATCATGTAAACCATTTTTTGAAACTTAAAGTTGAGTTGACAGCGACATTTTCTAATTGATAACTTACTTCTCTCTCACCACTCACCCTGTGAATGAACACCTTAGCTCAAAGACTTAACTGTCAGGCCCGCTAATTATTGATATCTGAAGTCTTTTCAAATTTGGCGTGCTATAAAAAAAGTTTGATTTGTTCTTTTTCTTAAATAGTTGCTCTCAGAGAGTCTTAATGGGGTTATGGCTTTTAATTTACGGCGAACGGTTTAAATTTTTGCCATTTCACGGCTAATGATTAACTTCTTTCGGTCACGGTTAAAAGATAAATTTTTACGGTTAACTTTTCACTACAACTAACGGTTGAAATTTTCCAATTTTAACGCCTAACTGTTAAATTTTTTGCCGCGTAGTGGTTAACGCTTACTAACCTCATGAAGACCTTCAGTGTATGGCAGTGTGATCAAATTTGATATGTAAATAGATACAATGTAAAAACAAATACACCAGAGATGTAAGAAATATCTTCCTGACGTCGTCTTCTCAGCTTTTACCATAAATCAATGGGTGAAAATTCGGGCCTTAACTTGCAGTATGACCTTCGACTCGGCTGGTAAGAATTATATGTGTAATATATTATATGGCTGTGTCTCACAAGGACTGGGAACTACCGAATTCACGAATTTGATTGGCTGAAATCAATATTGAAAGCGGTCTAGATTCAAGACCGGCATCTAGACCGGTCGAGAAAAAAAAGGTACAAAGAATATAAAAAAATGGCAAATAAGACACAGCCATATAATAAACATCTTATTAACCGAGCTAGGTCGGTCTGTATGGGAGAATCTTGACCTCGGTCGCTGGTACAGACCTCACTGCGTTTGGTCTGTATTGGCGACCTCGGTCAAGATTCTCCCGTCCCATACAGACAGACCTAGCTCGGTTAATAAGAACTAATTATTTACCCCACTATAACATATTATACGTCAAACTGTAATAGGTACAATCCCTGGCATGTTGTTTGAAAGATTTTTTTCCTGTAGCTGAACAAAAAAAAAAAAAAAGAAAGAAAACAAATAAACATATAAAAAGGCGGGGAATTCTCATCCGTGGTCAAGATCAAATTAGGAAGTACCATGAGTTTATATTCTCTTGGCGTTACGTTTCATACTGATTCCAGTTCTTGATTTCTAAGTGTTTTATAATTCGTTCAATAGGTGCAAAAGATCCAACTACCCTGATATACGATGGGCTCTTGACATTTACAATGGCCTCGGAAAGAGAAGGGAACGATAAGTTGATAAAAACTACAATTCCTCTTCTCCGTGTGTGGTCTAACTTTTTTCAGCAATAATGTTTAGTAACCCTTTTCTTTTTGCTTCTTTTCTAGCATGCTACACAAATTTGATTCAGCGCCAAATATGATACATATCAAAACAAAAACCGTTTTTTCAAAAGGAAGGTTGATTTTAACAATACGAAATGTTCAAGAGATGATTATTCTTTTGAATTTCTCAGAAGAGTCAAACGGTGGGCCATAACGTAGACTGCGGGAGGTCCTTGCTTGCCGACGAAGTCCGTCCTGCGAGTCAAAAAAATTCTGCGAAAAAAAAAAATTTAAGTTCCCACGTCGCGCGGCAGAACTCCGGAAGTGAGGCTCACAAAAAGTAAGGATTACGCAGGGCAACACTTTTTTATCTTGTACTTAACTGAGTGCGTCATGCGATTGATTTTGACTCGATTATTCCTTTTGATGAAATGGTAATAAATAAGTTCTCAGTATGGATGGAAGAAATTAAAGGCTGAAATCATTTTGGCAATTCTCAGGGGCAGACTGCGGCAGTTGTTAATCTTTATTCAGGAACATTGGAACCGACGTAGAAACACAATGGTCTCAGAAAAAAAGTGTTAACGGCAAATGCAAATGCCGGGCTTTAAAACTGGCTGCTACAAGTGACTCATATTAGGGAGCTTTAGCAACGACGACGGCCACGGCAAAGAAAATGTTGTGTCGAAATCTAACTTTTCGTTTTTGTAACCCTTTCGAGGTTATACTGATGTGTATATGAGAGCACGATCCTTCGCAGTAAAGCACTATTTGAGCAATAGTGAAAATCAGACCTGAAAAATATTTCAGGCCTGCACGGGATTCGAACCACTGACCTCTGCGATACTAGTGCAGCGCTCTACCAATTGAGCTAACAAGCCAACTGGGAGCAGGCCATCAAATTAATTCGACATAAACCCGTAGATGATAAATCAAACAACAACAAACATATGAAACATATGTGTGAACTGCGGTTATGAGACGTATATGAGAGCACGATCCTTCGCAGTAAAGCATTATTTGAGCGCTGCACTAGTATCGCAGAGGTCAGTGGTTCGAATCCCGTGCAGGCCTGAAATATTTTTCAGGTCTGATTTTCACTATTGCTCAAATAGTGCTTTACTGCGAAGGATCGTGCTCTCATATACGTCTCATAACCGCAGTTCACACATATGTTTCATATACTGATGTGTTTCACTTGGAAAGTGCTGGCGAACTATTCAGGGACTATATCACTGCGAACGGCGTTAAAGTAACGATAAAGGAAGAAAAATGAATCGTCATGCGCTCACGTTCTCGAGAAAACCTAAATTTTGGTTATTTCACGTTGTTGTTTTGCCGAGAACGGCAAAGAAATGTACCAAAATGTTAAACGCACGTGCAGGGCGATTGTTTCTGCTTGTTAAGCCTATTGTTTTCTGCTGTTCTCGTTGCCTTCTCCGTCGTCGTTGCTAAAGCTCCCTATTAATTTCATTGATACAGTTTCTGCAACACGTGTCATCGCAGTTAAAGCGCAAATATTTTCATCTTGTTGGTCAGTACTGAATCGAACTGAAGTTGTACTTTGTTCCCGAGTTTACTCTGACGTAAAAAACGTGCAACACAAAATAGTCTGGACAAATTCAAATCATTCAATAGCTTCGTTCTCTATGCATGATAAAAGAAAACTTTTTTGCAACACAACTGAATGAGTTGCGAAAGTAAAACAGGCAGAGCTAATTTACGTTGCCTTTACATATATTGCACTCATTGTGTTTTAGTTTCATTAGATAAGATTGACCTCTACGTCTCTTTCACTATGGCACCGCTCACGAATTTGTTCCACAGCTAACGATAAACTCCCATACTTCTTTCTCACAAAAGCGTAAGTCAGGCCAACAAGACTTGCACAAACGATCGCCACAAGGTATCCTGTTATGAACCTCCACGGCAACGCTTTGCTCTTTGAAACAGGTGAATATTGATCTTTATATCTTGAAACTTTTATCGTTGGTTCTGTGGATTATGAACCCAAAAACAACAATCAATACTTTCCATGTTTGATGTTTTTACGCCTATTTACCTAAAGGTCTTTCCTCTGAAATGAAACCTCCTCTAAGATTTTAATCAAACTTAATTAGGTTTTGGTTGTTTATCTAATAGAGAAATAAATTTTGAAATAAAAGAAGGAGTCGTTATGCTCGTTTAGAAGCAGCATGGGAAAACAATAGCTTCAGTTTGGCGCGAAAACATGCACGGGTATTTATCCGCGGACATTATCTGTGCCGAGGTGCAAACAGTTTTTCCGAGAGCGAGGCTCGAGGAAAACTGTGAGCTTCAAGGAGCAGATATGTCCAAGGACAAATATACGAGCACATTTTCGCGCCAAATGGAGGCTATTGTGTTTATTATCCTTCAAATACTATTCAACACACCAGGAAAAGTGTTTACGAACAGTTTCTTGTTTACGGCATTGGACTATCACTTTTCAGTGTTCTCTGATACGATTTTACGAACGAGAAAACACGTTCCTTTTTCTGTAACAACCACACAATGCTTGAATTGTTAACGCCGAGTTTTCCGCATTGGACGTAACGTTTGAAAATTGGGGATTATCTCTTGAGGCATATCTTCAGGTTTACCCCTGTTTTAGTGGTGCCTTTAATTTTGACCAATTGCGCACGAGCAAAAATATTTGTTTGACTATAATAAGACATATTCACCTGTCGTGTTAAATAAAATTATAGCCTCCATTCCCATTCCCGTTACTGATGACACTGCAGCAATCTGCAACAACAAAAAAAATCCTGTGACGCCGGGAAAGGGACAGTAGTTGGGTAACTTTGCTTCGTAATAATTCAATGCAGGAAACGAACCAATGTGCTGAAAGAAAAAGGATGGGGTAATCTGAAAAGAAGTTTTAACAGAACAATAAACTATGATTTAAGCGTGCGGTACGCGGTACTACCTTGAAAATGTAGGTGAATCCGTTATGAAGACCAAAGACCTGAAAACTTGTTTTTTCCTACAAAGATTTAATTCAAATTAGCATTAATTTTAATTCTATGATGGACTCCTCTCGACTTGATGTGGTTCCTCGACATTGCTATTCATAATCAGCCTTTCAGAAGTCGGGATTTGGTCTGGAAGGGTACATTTTAAAAGCAGCATTAAGATAAATTCTCCACTGATATTTTCCATGTACGATAAAGGTTCTGCCCGAGCCTCTTTACATTCACATTACCGTGGATGAAACCTTTTTTTGTGTAATATAAAAGAATTGAGGTGGCCTCAAATATTCAACTTACCGCTGGTAACCTCACGGAATCAAAATGAAGTTTAGCAAAAACTCTGCCCAAAACAGGAATCTTCTTCCATGCTAATCTGTATTCCTGTATGTGATCTGTAATCGGTATTGTATGTGGCGGCCACCACGTGACTATAGCTGTTGACGTATTGCGTGACAGATGGGTGACATTGACCAGTGTCAGGTTCTCTGGTGGTCCGAGCTCTGAGGAATATTATGAAAGGATGAAACAGAGATATCAGCGGCCAATTTTAAAGACCATTGGGCGAAGAGAAGATTTGCGTCAATCAATCCTAACTTAAAAAGACATTATCATTTTGATGATAATGTCTTGAAATTGTGATGATAACCTCTTGAAATAGTGCGAATAAAGAGTTTCCGATTCTGATATTTACCCAGGGAAGGCGTGACAATACATACAGTGCTTCTGTTCTGTTTTTCATCAGAGGTTACGGATATAACCTAAAATGGATAAAGAAGACATATTTCTAAAATGTCAATCTGAGAGAACTGAAATAGTCCAAGGGTTTCTTTAGCCATGGCCAGGTTTAGGAAGATTTGCAGGAGCAAATTTTAATGTGTATGTCAGTTGTATCAGTTAGTCGTGTTAGTGCGCTGATGGAGCTAATTTCGAATTCAAGACTAAAAATTCTTCTAAAGAAATATAATTAAGTATTGGAAATATCAAGTCTTGCATAGGATGCGGAGACATGTTTTAAGTAAACATGTGGTTTATATCTTTTTCTTTTTGTTCCATATCTCATATTTGCAACGTTGCCTTATTCAGGATTGCATCAAACAGCGAAATATCTCACCTCTATGGTGTAATTTTTCATCGGCAGCAAACCTTGTAGGATGTAGTTGATCCGAGTGTCTGTGTAGTGCTGATGGAATAGAAAGTCATGACAAGGGAAAACTGAAGACGACGGGGAATACTTTACATAGTTTAAAACCAGGAATCTCGGAAATCAAGCTATCATGCTGACAGGTTTTCTTTTGTAAGCAGGTTAAGGAAATGACTATCGCACAAATTAAAGTTGGACTTGGAAGATTTGTTTGACAAACAATTTCATTTAAAATCAAAGACATGAACCATTAGAAAATCCTGCAAAATTGAATTTTAACCTAGTGTAACGAAAAGCTTTTAATAGCAAATATAGTGTTGTTACACCATGTCGATCCGATGGAGGAAAGAGCTCCGATACGAATGTTAGTAGATTCTGAAGTGTGTATGCATGTATCTGTATGCCTCTGATGAAGTGAAAAAACTAAGTGTGCTGAAAAAGAGAACGAGCGAATAGAAGAGAGAACGAAAGAACGAACTAGTAAAAGAATGAAACAGCTGAGAATATATTAATGTATTTGGATAATACAATCAACCATCAATACAAGAAAAGGAATGAAGGACCAAAGACGAACGAGTATGTAAATGAACGAACGGACGGACGACCAGACGGCCAGACGACCAGACGACCGAACCAAAGGAAGCAACGATTAACGGGCGAACGCCCCAACGGACTAAGGGACCAGCGAACAACAAACGAACGGACAAAGCACTAAACGTCTCCAGGACCATAGTTAATAGACTAGAGTTTGAAATTTTTCTTGTATACACGTGGTAGGATTTACCTTGCTATGACTGACCTCAAATGCTTCACTTTCCCAATGATCTGCGTGATTGGCTCTCCACTGGATCCTGTAGTCACAGGTTTTGCCTATAAAAATTTTAAATGTCCTATGATAACTCTCTTTTAATTTACGATGCTTATTGTTCCATCGCAAGGATAGTTATGTAGCGTGATAATTCAAAAAACCTTTTACTCGTGAAAGAACAGCAAACGTAAAATATAATTCTTCGTTGATTGGGAAATAGTATTAACAAAGGTTTAGTATTACATAGACAGGTAAAAACGAACGATATAAAATCCCGACGTTTCGGCGACTTCATGACGCCATTATCAAGGGTACAAATGAAAACAAAATTAACAATCGATAGAATCCGTGCTAAAGTATTTATGTAGCTACCTCCCCTCTGCAAATTAGTTGTAACTCTTGAACTCGCATTTAATAATTTTGTTTTCATTTGTACCCTTGATAGTGGCGTCATGAAGTCGCCGAAACGTCGGGATCTTATATCGTTCGTTTTTACCTGTCTATGTATTGGGAAATAGCTAAATGAAAAAATACCAGCCCGTTCACAGTTCTTAATTCGTGACCGTTACTATTTACCCTGATTTTGAAAGACATGAAAACCCCGTGTGCTCATGGGTTTATACTGCCAACTCAGTGTTACTTACTACGTGGTGCCAAATGCCAGGTAAGATGTCCTTCAAATCTGTCACCAGCTTTTCTTACATAGGCCTGGAGGCCCTTGGGAGGGTCCAAATGAACTTTATCTATTAATGTATAAAACAGTCGATAAGCAACAACAGGTTTCACAAGATTCGAGACTCTGAGTCAGAGACTGGGACGGGTTTTGGGGCAAGCTTAAGGCGAGTTTAGAGCGATGCCTGCTACAGTATAAGAAGTTGGAGTTGAAGTTGATGCACCAGCGTCAAATCTCAACACTTGCATGTATGTGTTGTTGTTCAGTAAAAGGCTCAAAACGTCTTAGGCACCCCCTCCCCCTCCAAGAAGGTACATCTCGGTCTACTTTTCAGGAACACAAATATTCGACGGATCCTTGATTACTTAACGTTTTGTAATTAAATGACTGAGATTTTCTGCATGCTTCGGTTGTCATGGTTATGGCTTTGTTTCTTTTTTTCCTCTGTTAGAGTCTCTTCCGAGAAAAGGCACATCTTAAAAAAAAAAAATCATGGGCAACCCTTTTGAACTGTGTTCGGGATTATCGCTACAGTACAGTATTATCCATTGCTTTCAAATCTTTCCCCTTTAAAAAAATAACTCACCGCTTAACGTCGTCATCCAATCTCCAACATGGCGGAACTCTTTTGATTGTACTTGAACCTGCAGTCCCCTGGCTGTCACGATGGCGACAGAAATCTGCACAGCAAAGCCTTTAAACAGGTTTTGGAAATAGATTGGAATCTCTGAGGACTGAAATGGTAGAATAGAAAATTGATGTTACAGGCTACAGTCCGAGGAAAAAAAGACTGCTTGAATCTCAGTTGTAAGCAAAGTTTCATGCAGTTTGACTGTAATTAGGGAAAATAACAGATTTCCAACAAGATCCTATAAAACGTTTTCAGTAGGATAAAGAAGTTGTGAATTTTGCTTCATTTTTATTTTCAATGGGGCTTAAGCCACCTAAGCGACAAAATTAAAGTCATAAAATACCACATCAATTATTGCAAACCGAAGGAAAATGAAACAAAACTCGAAAAAGGAGGAATGGAGATGGATTGCCGAAACTGAAGAGCATGGAATTGGCAAATGAAAAAACGTTTGCTTCGCCTCGTAAAACAGGAAACTGACGCTTGTTTGACAATTAATTAAATTCGTAATTTTCGTGAGGACGTTTTTTCCACTTAGCTTCAGCTTGAAAGTAAGGGTTTTCTTAAACACGATCATGGCTGTCGCTTTTATATATTGAATATCCATATCTAACTGTTGTTCGTCAATGAAATTCAACCATGAATAGCACGATTTATACACTTACTACAGATGAAAGCATAGTCCATGAGTCTTTTTCACGAAGCCTGTAAAAGCTAACGAAGGTGGCGGGCTCAACTTCTGTAGCATTTTCCGTGAAGAGGCGAAAATCAAAGTTGACCAACAACTCCGTATAAGTGCGACAGAAAAGGTGAGGTCCTTTGACAATGACGTTCCTTGTGTCATACCAGATTCCCCTCGGTCCGTCACCTGATTTGAAAATATACCCAGTCAGCCCAGTCCCTGCGTGATCCCGTTGAGGCCTGATTTTATCAGACTTCTTTTACTGCAGTTTCTTCGATTAACCCAGTAGCTCCGAAGGAGGCCTGAGGTTAAATTTTGGGGTCGTTCAGGTTCAATCGTAGAATCACCGTCGGATTTTTAAAAGGCATGCGTGAGTCTGAGTTTCAAGATCTTGTTGAAAAACAGGTGAAAACACTCTTCGGAATGGATTAAGTTTCTCACATGCTTCCCAGATACTTTTCACATAGCAAATGCCCCTTTCGCGAATGAATATGAAATTTTCTCGGAACTGAGATCTAAAGGCGTTTGGCTTTTACGAGCATTACCAGCGCCCGAATACGCTCAAGTATGTATCTAACCAGCTTGTCGTAAGGCACCACTAGCACCAAAATAACTGTTATAAAAATCTTTTTATAAAGATTTATTTTTTCGCCACCTGAATTCACGAAGTGGTGAAGGAAGTGGCATCCTTGTTTGCATGCGTCTCCATGGCCATTCTGAAAAACATTTCCATCGCAAAATATCATGACGTTATTGGTTTATATTTCATTCTGATTATATGTATGAAGCTACGTAGAACTGGGAATCATCCTAATTGTAATTTACATCAAAAGTTACCAAAAACTGTTTCATCATATACAGCAATGCATGGGATTTTCAGTTCCTTTCGTGTAAAAAAATTTTGATATTATAGCCATCAGGAATGCAATAGCTATGCACAAGGAAAAAGGGCATCAGAAAAAGTATGGCGGAAAAGGCCATAGGGGAGCAGAGAAGTTGCAGTGGCGAAAGCCACCGAGTTCAATTCCTAGACCTGCCGTCACGTGTGGGTTAAGTTTGTTCATGCTTCTCAGCCTCGCTTCAAGGATTTTTCTCTAAGTCTTCTGGTTTCCCTCCCTCCACAAAAACCAACAATGTCCTCCATTAAATTCCCATAATGGCTCATACGGATAGAAAAGGGCTGAAAAACTGTTAGGATTGGAGAGGGGTCAGATGTTAATAGAAGTAATCGTTACGTCAGAAAATACTTCTTTGAAAATAAAGTATCGAAGAAATTACGACGGAGGGTAAGTGAGAACTCAAAGGAAAGGTTAGAAAACTACTCAAAGCGCGGGAGCCTGCCTGAGTGAAAAAGCAGAGGGAGTTTTATGAACCAATCACAAAGCGAAATAACGAAAAACCAATGAAATGTCTCCGGATTACTTTTAACAATCAATTGTAAACTTCTATTTGAGGATAGAACCTTAATCTTCTTTCTTACCTTTTTACACTCAGCTTTACATTCATTGTATGTCCTGGGTTTAGTACTTTCAAATCTTAGAGGCAGCAGGCACTGTAGGGTGAACAAAACAGGGTTGATTCTATATTGGGGCGAATAATGGTTCCATGTTGGGGTGAATGATGGTTCCATATTGGGGTGAATGATGGCTTCATATTGGGGTGAATGATTATTCCATATATATTGGGGCGAATGATGATTTTATGAATTATGATTCCATATAGGGGTGAATGATGATTCCATAAAGGGGTGAATGATGATTTCATTTTGGGTTAAATTAGAGGTTTGTAAAATCTCAGTGACAGACATCATGTACGGAGCTAAAAAGAGCTATACTTTTTATCTCGGCCATCAAAAAGTATAAATGAAATCATCATTTGCAATTATTGCAAAAGTTTCTTAGCGACCTCCCGACATTTTCAGACCGTTGATTACGAAAGCCTAAATCAAACTGGTAGCTAAATTTTATAAGATAAATTCCACGTGATTTTAACCTTTTTTAATATAATAAACCTTCATGTTATTGCCTTTTCCCCCTAATATATTGGCGGATACAATTCGCTAAAATTGGTATATCTCACTTCCCATTAAAAGGACAGATGATTTGAGGACATACCTCTTCACAGTCTTCGTCGCAGTTATACGAGTTGAAAAATACAGTGCTTTCTGTCTCCTGCAAAATAAATGGTAATTTACGAAAGGAATCAGCAAAACATGTCTAAATTTAAATTACCGAAATAATACCAATTTTCGGTGACATAAATTTTATTTGACTTGTAATGAAAACTAAACAAACAAAATAAACCTCTCAAGTGAACAAGTAATTTCAGCCAAAAAAAATGAGACTCAAACTCGTGTCTTCCAGATACTAGTTGGACGCTACTATGAACTGAGCTACCTAGTCAAACGTTGGCAACAATGCAAACATTACAGCTAATCTTTCCCGTAAAGGAACTACTATTCAGCCGGGTTAGAATCCTTGCGTCGAAGGCTGATTCATTTCCAGGTTTCATTTCTTCAACTGCTTAAATATTGCAGCACATGTGCGAGGATCATTTCTTTACTTTGATTTTCAAAGACTTGCTATGAGTAACCAAAAGAATTGATCAGTAACACAATTCTCGATAGTGACTGATTTTCGATAAAGGTTAAATCTTTTTGTCTTGACTTAGTATAGCAACAAGATTTAGATCCATGCAAATAAAGAAGTTAGTATCTATTTGTCCATTAAGCAACTGCTGTATTGATTGTAACATACCTGCATACAATAAATAGGGAAAATTTCTAAAGAAACCGCGGTTACTGCGTCGGTTTGAGTAGCAAGGTAATTTAGGCTTTATCAACTGAGTTGATAATGTAAATTAGCCTCCGTAAAGAGTTGGCCCTTCAGCCGAGTGAATTGCCCCTACGTTCTGACGAAGAGCCAGCGCTCGAAACGTCATACCTACATACATACACACATACATACCTATATGTAATAAATTGTACAATTTAGGTTGGTACTCACATTAGCTCTAACTGGTTCACCATACTTCACGGCACGCCATGTGAAAAGAAAAATTCATTTATTAGTGGTTATTTTACATGCAGTAGCTGGTTTACTAAGGGTCAGAGGAGTAAAGGGAATGTAGAGCAAACCAGAAATGAAAAGGAAAACTTGAGAGGCACATAGGCACAAGCACAGCGTGTTTCAGGTCCCTTCTCCGCCAGTGGCAGTTCTAACCGTTTCTTTCACTTCAGTTCCACTTTAAATCAGCTACACAGGTTAGAGTTTTAGTCCAACCGGAAAACAATGTTATTGCACAAAAAAAATTGGAAGTAAAAAACTTCCAGATCTGTATATTTTCTAATTTTTATTTTCTAGTGTCGTCCTTTTTAATTTTTGTTTTTCCAGTACGACATTCGACCTTGTGGCCACAACAGGAAAACCCTCCCGGCATACGTTCTAAAGAGACTTTGACTGGGCCTAATATACTGAAAAATAATATACTGAGATACTGAAAAAAGTTATGTTAATGCCAAAGCAGGATGCCGTCATATGACAAGACAATTCCACTGACCAGAGTTAGTGGAGGAGATTTAAAAAAACTTAGACACAAATCAAAAACCTTCAGCTACTCGAAAATCGTTAAGCAAATCTCTTCACCCAGACCATGCAGGAGGAAAGTTCTGTTCTCCCAGATCGGCGGAAAACTAAGACTATCTAACCGCGGTTGAATTGCACAGTTTTTGAATTAACTGAAACACAATCAGTGAAAAAATATTAGTTCTTTAATTCTACGGGAAGATTTTCACTCCAAACGACTCTTAGGTACTTGTTACTCTACACTAATTTATCTACTGTTAAGATTGAGGACATAAGCAGTGTTACGAATGGAAAACAAAACTCTCCGAGCGACTACATTTTGGGCAAAATAAATTTCTCTCTTGTTTAAGTAAAAGATATCATCTCCTAAAGATTAACGAAATTCTTATTTCGTAGTTTTACATGTTTTTCTTAAAAGGTCATGGATACTTTAAATGTGTGCTACTTCAATCAGATAAAAGAAGAGATTTCCCTGTAGGATATTTTCAGCTCCAAACCAGTTTAGTGATCTCAAAAAACATAAAATCCCACTCGATCTTTTCATTCCTTGGGAAGGAAAAGTAGGTCCTTTAATTCCTCCTTGTAAACATTTCTAATTTGTCTCCTTCCTCCAGCTGGATAATTTCGCGCATTTTTCGCCGTTTTATTGAGCCTTTCCATTGCTTTCCATCGTTATTGAACTATATCGACACCAGTGTAGAATTTTTTACAGTAGCAAAGTACGTGACTGCAACACAAATTACTCTTTACAAAAAATGTACTCGGCTCGCCAATTCACAGCAGGAAATTTTATTCTTCTACTCACTGGAGGCTCTCTGTTGACGCAAATCGCACGGAATTGAAGGCAAAAAACTGCAGTCTGTGACTCTTATTCGAGTGAATGCATTTACCCTATCTTCAGAAAATATTCAGTAAATGATGCGAAAAAAGACCGCATTAACAACATTCAATTCAGAAAATTCATAATTGAATTAAAATTCGCCACGTAGCTCTTAATCCTTTAGGACTCCCTAAGAATTGATATCACTCAATGAAGAAAGCAATACCTGTGAGTCAGTAAATTAGTATAATGTTCTCAAACCCTACATTTCATGACCAAGATTTCATTTTAATCCAAGAAAGAATTGCATTTTAATCCAAGAAGGACACATTGTATACATTTTCAATCATAATTGAATGGGTTCGCCAGTGCTTTCAAGCTGGCTTCGCACGAGTAAAAAAAAAACCCCAGACAAACAACCTGAAGTGGTAGATAACCGGAATTAGAAATACGATCATGATTTTCTTTAAGAATTGCGTGAGTTTCCCAGCTGTTCCCACGAACATCTTTCCTCTGCATTTTTAAATAATAATGAAGATTAAATTGCTTCTTTGCCTACCATTTCCTCGCATTTCATCGTAAATTGTCCTTCCTTCACGAGGTCGTAAAACTTTAAGTCTTCCGCTGACTTACTTGCATGCAAGACTTCCGACCACATTGTTGTGTAAATGAAAGCAAGAAATAACTTTGACATACTTAGAACAGTGCAGGTTTCAAAGTCAGGCAGTATTTTCAAAGTCTTGTCGGTAAAACTTGTAAATCAGAACTTTCAAACAGCGTTTCTATCTAAATTTAGCTTTTCTCTAAATGAACACGCAGCTAGATGACGGAAGCTCATTTGTGTAGTGATCACGTGTCGATAGATTTTTTTTAGATGCTAGTTCCTGTTCATTCTTTTCATACCACCAGGGGTTCATTCACGATGGATTTGCATAAATAAGTGATTAAGTAGCTATTAATCTGATAGTATTCTTAGTAACACCAGTTCTTTGTGGTCGTACGTCTATTTCATAGCTCTCATCAGCGTCTGATCACAGAGTTTGGCTTCATGACTGAAGTTTTTCCTCCATTGTCGGGAGTAGACGAAACAAGTTCAGTGGATAATCAGATTGGAGAAGCTAAAATAGGTTGATGCAGTAAATCAGGATCACTAGCAGTGAATTTTCTTTAATCCTCCCTTCATACTCTATAGGTTGTTGGCGACGACTGATCCTCCCCTCCCCCTCGGTTTCCCCTGAAACCATTTGTTGCCCCCCAAATTTCCTCCAGCTCCTCCTTCCCTGACGAAGAGTAATGTCTAGTCCCCCATGACCTAGCTGATGTTGCTGGCGCCATATTGTGATTGGGGGCTAATTGGGAAATCAGGTTCAGTCGTGAGGAAGTGGAAACCAATTCGGGTATAATGCTGCATTAGTTCGAAAAATTGAAAAAATTTTCAGTAAAACTAGTAGATAAACCAGTTCGTGGCTAATGTAAATTCATTTCTTTCCATTTGCAAAGTGAAAGCAGGATAAGAAAGTCTAGTATTTGCTACAGGTTGTTTGAAATTCCCTTGTTTCTTGACATGAACTTGTAATGCCTAAATAAGTTGGTGGAGCTGAAATCGTGAGAAAAGGGAAATATGGACCTTTATAATAACGAAGTTGTGAAATACTTTAACTATCAATAGCCCAGGACCGAGCCTGGCCTAAGGTCGATACCGAGTTACATAGCCTAACTATCATAAGAAGAGTACATGTAAGGCGCGAATCGATTCCAAATAACCCGCGATATTGTACTGCTTTTTGGACAATTGGTTATTCTGTAAAAGAACCTTGGCCGCACTTGCGTGAGTTGTTCCAAAGGGTTAAGGAACGCTCTTGAAATAAATTAGTTGGATAATAAATAACTTATTAGCCAGTTTTGGTGTGCAGTATCGCTGGATCAACGGGCTTGTCAACAGTAGGGCACAACTCGGCGATGCTACACACTAAAACGTCTAAAGATATGTCCGATGGCGTCTCTCTACAGAAGGAACCAAATTATAAATGAAACCTGTGTACTGTGAAATTCCGCCAGAACTGTTTGTTGATTGTACAGGCAGGTACTTTGTTACTTTTCCAACCAACGTTAGGACTGGGGATCTCCCATGCTCCTTTGGACTGTCAACCGGACATGCTGAACATTCCCTCGGGGACTATTTAAAAATAGTCCCTGAGGGAATGTTTAGCATGTAGGTTAAAACCTAGTTAGAGGGTTGGCACCTTTCATCACCTCGACGGCACAGTGGGGGATTCTGGGAGCTGAGACAATTGGCCGACAGACGTAATTATTTAAGACCAGGGTCAGTTAGTTGTAATTTCAAACTCACCTCTAAAAATATAAAAAATAAAATCGAATTTAAACAATTTGGATTTGCAATATCAAAATGGTAAGAACAGATGACTTTGTGTTGTATTTCATAAAACGTTCTTATTTGCGAAAAATACGTTCTGTTTCAGGGTAGTCTACGAGTCACCTCATTTCTCTTTCTTTCGTGTTTTTTCGTCCATTTACACCTTCACTCCATTTATATCATAATTTGCTCTGGCGATGCCACGTGTACGCATTAATGTTTGTGCCTCTCAAAAACTTAAGCCGAAACGGCAGCAATGATCGTTAACAATTCGACCAAATTTTCTCCGCTTTAGCACTTTTTGATTAATTAATTCATATTTGGTGTTGTGAGTAAATGAAGTGCTTTTATTCTTCCAACCCCTCTACTCCACAGAATGATGTTCAAGCAACGTCTCATTACAATATCAAAACAGACAGGATATGGTTTCTCAATGAACGTCAGAGGAAACGAGAAGGAAGCTAGGAGAGGGGGTTACTAACTTTTCAGGGACGGCAGGGCCTACTTGTATCTTTAACTGGCCGGGGCGAGAGTTTGTAGGGAGGCCTGGGGCCATCCTCCCCAAGAAAATTTTGAAATCTATTCTCGATATAAGTACCTCATCCACAAAAAAAGTTAAATGTCATCCCTAGGATTTCGGTTGTTGACTTTGCAAAAGTGTACTAAATATCAGTTTATGAAGCTCATTTGACATTGCGAATATTTTTTTACCCTCAGGTCATTGAAAATTAGCGAAAATATAAACATCTTTTTTTTCTTATCTTACAACCGTCCGAGACCTATTAGGCCGCAGACCCTCCGTTCTTTGCCCTTTCCTCCTCTTGGAGGCAGAGATTCTCTCGAGTGGAATTAAGTCAAGTTTTCTATCAAAGTCGTGATCATGGTGATCTGTTGGTCTACTCGAAGCAAACAATGGCGCGCCATCGAAATAGTCATATTCCGTCTTTGATCGAACAACGATTGACGACTCGGTTAGCATGGGTGCAGGAGTTGGACGTAATGACTGTGAAGCTCGCATTTCTTCTACAGTCTTCCTGTCCTCAGAGGAGAGAGGTCCATACCTGGTCCCAATGTCTGGAATCCCTTTCTCAGTGAGCCATCGCTGATAAGCTAACTGACTCTCGTGTTTACCCTCTGCAAGGCGAATAAGGCTCAGTCTTTGCATTTCTTCCTCCATCTGTTTGGCTTTTTGTTCCTTTTCGAGTTTTTCTTTCAAATACTGTTGTTTGTCCAAATACCACTGTTGATTGGCTAAAATGCGTGCGCATTCCCTATGGCCCCACACACGCGCTAAAGACATAGGAGTGTGACCGTTTCCGTCGACAGCGTTGATCGTTGCACCAGATTTGATCAACTCCTGCAGGCATTTTACATGTCCTTCACTGGCTGCCTGATGCACTGGAGTGATTCCTGCCTTGGTCGGCCTTAAATAGGAAAAAACCAATTATCATTCACCACATTCCCCCTAACTGGTAGTTAAGCGGACAGCTACAGGTAAAGTAAATCTCATTTTAACAAATATATTCGATTTAGCTGACTGTCTTCTTAAAGGTACCAGATACTAGATGCCTTTAAAATTTGGAAAGAGCAAAAAAGTACCAAATGGAATCTGGTTTGTTTTGTAGAATGAACGGGAAAGTAAAGTAAAACTGAAAAAGGAAATTAAAAGTTTGCCTTTATAGGTCTGACCTGTTTGATGCGTAATTGACCCCGTTTGGGTATTATTCGAAGACATAAGGAACGCGGTTTCTCGTTCGTCAACAGTTTCTGCATTTAACTAGGCAAGAACTATAAAAAAAAATCAATTTTGTAGCGAAGCATTCACTTGATAAATCTGAGAAGTCTCGCAAACTATTCCAAAACTACGTGCATGACCATTGGTGAAAATATTGGAAAAAGTTGTCCAACGTTAGCCACATGTCTGTTCTCTGATCGATCTCAAGCAAAGACTATCACTGCACTTGCAACAGCCAGTTCATTGCATAATAAAGTCGTGTTTGCCTTCGTGAAAAGAAAAAACCACACGGGAAGTTGGGAGAACAATAGAAGAGTTCGTAAATCAAGAGCCGAAGACAAGTGATTTAACAACTGTCCAAATATTTTACAACATCCCGAAGGGTTATTGATCCCGTACACCAATAGAGAAATTTTGTACTCCACTTCGAGTAAAACAGCTATTTTTTTCATAATTTAGCCGGCGCATAGTAGCACAGTTAATTTAGGAAATCAACTGAGTACTGGTGTCTATGATCAAAGTAAGTTGAAGCAAAAAAAAAAAAACTTCTCCAAAATAGCAGCTGAAAATGAATCCTGAGATAAGATTTCTAGCAGCATTCAAATAAGTTCCTCTTATTCACTGACTCAAAATATGGCGTCCAATCTGAATTACCATTGTTTTTGACTTACTAGCCTCATCTTCATGTGGAAAACATAAAAGGATTATCACATGTGTGAGAGGCTAGCAAGTCCAGAACAATGGCAATTCAAATTGGATGCGAGGTATGACCCCAACTGCAATTTTAAGCAATCAGTACATGGACCTCAGGTATTCTGATTGATTCAGTTGATTTCAGTAATTGAATAAATGTCTTTACACTGTAAGCTTTTAGCCCGCTCACCAATGTTCACAAAAAATGAATCTTCAGATAAAGGATTCAACTAAATTGAAGACAGTTTGGAATGCAGTTTTGTTAAACAACGGCTAAACTTTGTTTAAGTAATAAGAACTTAATCACTCATATGACTTACTACCAAATTGCATTCAACTCAGTTCAATTACCTTTATAAAACAATCATCCTACACTTACCTTGAAGGATCTGCACCTTTCCGCAAAAGATATTGTACACATCTCAAGCCTCTTTTCTTTGTTGACTTGTTAATTGCTAAATGAAGTGGTGTCCATCCAGACGCACTTTGAAAATTCACATCTACTTTATATCTTTCTATCATAACTTTAAGGCATTCAAGCTGTCCATTCTGTGCAGCAAGGTGAATTGGAGCAAGACCCTAAAAGAAAGGTAATGTTAAATATAATCTCACTTTGATAGAATTTAAGGTGTCTCCCATTCGATCTGCTGGTAGCATTAGGGGTTCCTGAAACTAACATAGTCTACACTAAAATTCATACATTAATACATGTATATAGCCATCAGTATTGTGGATGGTTCAACACCAGTGGCTAAATTGGGTAGCATTAAAGAGGGATGCATTTTTTCTCTTGTCATGAGCATGACTAACCCTACCCTTAAGAAGAATAAAAGACAGGAAACATTGATGAGGAAACATTGTAAGCTTGTTTGTTATCAGAATAGCTCAACTAAAGGAATGCAAAAAAAAATTTTGTTTTTCTGCCTAGGTTTGTAAAATTACTGGGAAACAACTGGTTTGCAAGCAAAATTTGTCTCCAGGTAGGAAAATTAAATGTTTTGATCTGACACACAAAAAAAGTTTTCTTGTTTCCTAGCAGCAAAATTTACTTCCAGGAAATCTGTTTCTTAACTACACTTCTAAGCTAGAAAACGTTTTTTCTCTACAACAGTGTTCTCCCATCAACATTTTTTGTTGCCAGGCCATTATGTGACAGAGCTGCCTTCATGTTTATCAGGGCATGCACAATACTACAGTGAGGCTTGGCACACAAATGCTTATATGGAATTAACTCGGCACAATAAGAACTGTGATTGTTTGAGACTCATTGCTGAATGAGCTTCAAATCCATGTATCTTTATTATAAAAGTGATCAAATATATGACTTAAGCTTCACTTCATTTGTGGATCTATCTTGCGATGAATTTGCTTTGTCTACACACAGAAATAAATGAATATCAGTTAATGTTAGAGTTTTTATCAAGGTCTCTTAGGGGGGTGTTATGAAAACGAAGACTTAAGACCTAAGACCTGGTCTTTGTTTTTGTACTACAAAAACGAAGACCTTTTATTAAAGGCCCAAGTATCCTTTGAAAGTACAATTGTAGACGTACCCTGAGCACTAGTAATTGTTATTTCAGCTTTTGATATGTTAAGACAGTTCGCATGTGGTTTTTCTTGTTCTTTCTTCAGCCACCACTGCTTTCAGCTCTTGGATTTGTTTTAATTCTATGCAATGAGTCCAAGTTTGGAACAGACATCCCCATCGAAGGAGCAATCGGAATATCTTAGGGCCTCACTAAGGTTAAGCAGGCTTTATTCAGGCTTTTAATAAAGGGGTCTTCATTTTTGTACTATGAAAACGAGGTGTCCAGTCTTTTCGTCCAAGAGTCTTTTCGTCTGATACCCTGCCGGCAGAGACGTTTATTTGTTAACTTCCCCTACGGTCCATGTAAAAATAAAGTCCTCTGCGCTCGGCCTGTTAAATCTTCTTCGAGCATGCGCCTGGGAATTATCCAAGTTTGTGGATAATCTGATTTGCAAAACCGGTCAGAACCTGTTTTAAACACGTTTTTATGCGCACGCATCCTATTTAGCTATATAGCAAGACCAAGTGTGAGCCTACAATCAGCCAAGTACTAGCGGGAACTAATTTGTTTCTAAGCAACAGGCCGTGCATGCTCGAAGAAGATTTAACAGGCCGAGCGCAGAGGACTTTATTTTTACGCAGACCGTAGGGGAAGTTAACAAATAAACGCCTCTACCAGCAGGGTATTCGTCTGAAAGTCTTTTCGCCCAAAAGTATTTTCATCTTAAGTCTGTACATACGTCTAATTGTTAAGTCGATCTTTCCGCTAAGCAAATAAATAACTATTATATTATATTATAGATAAGCATATATAAAGAACTTATCAGTGTGAGCCGTTGCCCTTTTGGTTAACCAATCTTCGTCTAAGAATTCAACATCGTGAATTTAATACACAGAGAATGAATGAAGTTGTAACGCAATATATTTTATTAAATAGTGGCAAAAATAAAGACTTGCTTGCCATTTAATTATTTCACACGAAAGAAATGGGAATATTTGGCACGTTGTTAAGCGTCTATTGAGCGTAAAAGGCAACAAAGTGTAACATCACTACGAGTCCGACATACCCAAATGGAGGCGGCTCGCAACAAGTTCTTTATATAGCCTTATCTCGCCTTCTAAAAGTTATTTATTTGCTCCGAGAAAAGAGTTAACAAGTAAATGAACAGACTTAGGTGAAAATACTTGTGGAAGAAAAGACTTAGACGAAAAGACTTTTGGACGAAAAGACTTGGATGAAAAGACTTCTGGACGAAAAGACCGTAATTCGAAAACGAAGACCCTGCATGAGCCAAAATAATTGCTTACTTTTTAACGAGAATTTTCCAGAAGAGATTAGGCTTAACGACCGTCAGAATCTATCTAAGCTACGAAATACAGTAGACATTGATTATTTATTGACAGAACCCAAAATTCATTTCCTGTACAGAACGCGTTCTTTGTTATTCTGTCACGCAATGCTAACTATAAATCAAAGGTGGCTAGCGTTCGAATTCTGCCTGCTGTTCCAGAATAATATGTGTGGTAAGTTTACCCGAGGAAACCCTCGAGAATATCAACACCAAACTGGCTCGCAAAGCGAAACAGACAAGACGGGCCAGTAGTGCTGGCAGTATAATAAAGAAAAGCGTGAAGTGTAATGTAGTATATTACTAAGCGTTGTATTGCTAATCGTTTTTGTGTTGAACTGGTAATTTTTACGATTTTCTGTTTACAGGGTCTTAGGTCTTCGTTTTCGAGGGTCTTCGTTTTCGTAACACCCGTCTCTTGGGGCATGAATGTGTATACAGATGGATTTTTACTAAATCTCCCTGGATGGAAAACTTAAAACTAAATCAGCGTAGGTTGTTCTGACCCGCCATGAAAAATTCATTCGGTTTTTTTTTTCAGCTTTCCCAATCAATTGAGTGGTACTTCGTACTTAAACTAATAATAAAAGCTACATTTAAAGTAAATCCGATTTGTCTTATGAATTTACTCATGCAATGGAGGAAATATTTGTTAAACCGATTATTTTGAGGTCGTGAAGGTGAAACAATCAAAATGACTGCCACTTGCTGTCTCACAGTAATTTGCGAAAGAAAAAGGATGTGGTTGTGGAACCGAAATCGGTCCCTTTTTTAAAATGCTCACAAACAATAAATGAAAAACGCTTGGTCGCGGTACATGAAACGGCGCGTCTAATTACGGTTGCTTCGATAACTTCAATTTCGCAACTTTCTGTCGACGTTCTACAGCATTTGAACGGCGCTTCTTTCACTCATAACAGTTCTCAATTTAATCTTCCGGCGTACAAACAGAAATGAGCTGTCAAACTCCCGTTTAGAAGCTATTTTTGGCGATTAAAGAATTCGAGAATGCCACTTACGTGTTCGATGGAAACAGAATATGCCTTCCGTGTATCATAGAGGCTTTGTTGAAGCCAGGTTACATCACCGATCGCTGAGGCCATAAGCACGTCATCATCTATGTTCTTTTGGATTTTAAAAGACTGTCTACGTCTCCTCCTTATGACTGTATCACTTGGTTTAGATTTGATTTCAGTAGTATTACACCCGCGGTGGACCGCCATTTTTAAGAACAGGACTTTCGTTGCTAAGTGTTGCGAACGTCAACTTTTGGAAATACCGGATTGGACTTGTCCTCCATGGACTCGAATGGAGAAACTACTCGTGAACAAGGTACTCACTTCAATTTCACTCGTCCGTGATTCTCGACCCTTAGTCGCTTTTTCTTTTAGCATGGGGGGTTGTAAGTGGATTGGGTTTCAATTTTGTCTGCTTTTCGGGGATAAGGTAAGGTAATTTACCTCGTAGGGGACAGCTAGACTGCTTTGCAGCCATTTCAGGTGTCATCACGCCAGTCGAATAACTCCCCCCGGAAGGGAGTTATTCGCCTGGCGCGACGACACCGGAAATGGCTGCAAAGCAGTCTAGGGATAACCTTGTTCTATTGTAAATTTATCTGCCTTTAGCAAATTGTTAAACAAATAAATAAAAATAAATAAATATCATCAATAAATCGATTATCACCAAGCATTTATCATGGTAGTAAACAGTCCAAACTGTTTTTAACCGTTGTTTGGTGAACAAGAACTACTTTTCATGGCTACGATATTTGATGTTTACTTTCAGCTTGAGAAGCTAACATTTAATAGATGATCTAATGCCAAGGGGAAAGAAAGACTGAGTAGTGATATTAATTCACTGTTTGCTGGTATGCCATTAAGGTAACCGGTCTTAATGCTCAAATGAAGCATTTGCACTCAATGATTACTAAAACATATAAATTTTTCTCTTTACTGAACCAGTGCCCCCTCGGTGAAAATTGCTTCCTGGGCTCAAGAGCGAGTACCATAGATCACGTGTTTAAATCAAAACCTTGATAAGACCAAGACTTTTAAATTATGATCCAACCAGGGAATGGCTTTCAAGGTTTGGTCTGTATGGTGTTTAGGATATTTTCTCTTTCTTCTTGGCATGGTTGAAGACTGAACAGTCCATGGAGAACACCAACCACAGTATATCCCTTAGTGGATTCTTAGGACAAAGCAAAAGACTGATGCATTACTTCTGGGACATTCAAAAGGACTCAAAAGGATTTTTGTTTGTTGACTACAGGTGTCTCTCTAAAGGCAACAGGACAAAGCTGGAATGAACCAGGCAGAAGGATTGTCATTTGATGGTCAAGGATCCACACCCTTTTCCCCACTGCTGGCTAGATTTGTCTTTGGTTGCATCATACTCGTAATTATTATTAAAGATTAAAGATACTAATCAAGTTCAACCCCTTAACTGTACTCTGTGGATAGCCAACTGGTAAGCCTCTTATTACATGGGAAGGGGGGGGGAGGGGTAACCAGCCCATGTCTATTCAAAAAGGCTGTTTTCATACCTTACTAACAACAACAAAATGTGTACATTGATCTGAAAAGCACAATGAAAGAAATGGTTAGGTAATATTATTTTGTTTTCACGAGACAAATATCACCAAGGCATCGTCTTGAAGAAATCACTGCCAACCTCATTTGGTCCACTTCCCAAAGTTAGTAATACAGTTTGATCGTAGGGCCCATTTGTCCCCACTCACACAATTTCATAGAAAATCATAGCAAAAGCTGAGCTGTGCAGGGTGGGGTGGGATGGGTTGACAAGAGCCCCATATGGAAAAAGCTGTCTCACCCCAGTGCACTTGTACCACTTTGTTGCAAAAAAAACAATTTCCCTCTTATTGCAAAAATGAGTGAAGACTGTATACAAAACAAGAAATGTAGTCACTTTTTTCGTCAAATTGTGAGTTTCTTGCTCTAAGTTGAAAATAGAAAGGACAAGTTTTCATAGTCTTTTGTGGTTTTCCTACATGTGCCCCTCCATTGAGACCTATTGACATGTAAGTTAAAACAAACTTTACAAATTTTTCAAAACTTAACCAGTGGTCAAATGATTAAATGGTTACTGAATTAGTTGGGTTGGAGTGGACAGGAAAATATTTGGCTCTGGCTCATGATACACAAACCTCACTGCTCTTGGTCCATATATCATGACCTCAAGCCAAATGTTTTGCCATCTGACCTTGCACTCAGTCAATAAGTACATAGGTGGTCTTTTAACACTGGATTTTCTAACAAGAAATTTCAATAAAATTCTTAAACTGGAAATAATTGGAGAGTTTCATGCTTTACAAGGTTTGATAAAGTCTCATTTCGATAACACAAGTTACATTGAAAAGCACTTGGTGACAAAAAGTCCCAGGTAGGCAAACAGAGTCCCAAATGTTAGCCCTAATAGAAATTCCTATACTCCATAAATCCAGTGGATTTACGAGGCTTGGTTTCACTTTAGAAAAATGTCCTAGGATCCCCAGAGACCACCACTGGGGGAAGCTACCGATTGACCGACATGTATAATAGAGCAATTTGCTGTTTCTGTGTCACTGCTCACTTCACAGGATGTTTATTACCAGGAGGTACCCAAGACTCCGGCTCATACGTTTCTCGGTTTTCCTTTCCACCAGAAGATTCCTTAGGACTAGACTCAGGAATCCACTCCCCAGGTTGAAATGTCGTACCAGTGCTCGTAGGCTCTGATCTGTTATCCAGACTCTCGTACAAAGGAGCAGAGGCGTGGCCAATCTGAGCTGCTGCCTGTGATGTTTCCTGCTCCAAAGCTTTCCGTTCTTTATCCTTTTCTTCCACTTGCTTGGCTCTTTCTTGGAGAGTTTGAACCCTCCTCTGTTCGGCTATCAGTTCTTCGTGTGTCGGGGGATATTCCCTTTTCCCTCGGATCCATGCTTCCCACTCAATGGGAATTAAACCCGGAGTGTATTCCATAGGATTCATTTTCGTGATCATCTCCCTCTTTGCCTTTTTCCCCTGTCGTATGGTTTCATAATATTCATTTCCATGTAGATCGGTCCCTACCAGTCTCCTAGTTCGTCCGAAGACATTTAGTAAAGATCGTACCCACTGCATTATATTAAACGTGAATTTTGTCGAGGGAATGCAAGGAGATTCCTAATTTTTTTTTTTCAATTCTCGCGCTATAAAACCTCCAGATTTTATATGGAGTTATGTCATCCAAGTATCGTTAAGAAATTGGACAAGTCTGTCCGCCATTTTGAATGAATAGTGATCAGAGAGAACCTGGTAACGATAGCATAGCGGATTCTCGTCACATAATATGCGCACTGTGTTTGTTGTCAGGAGATGCGTCGTTCGAGTAAACATGAGTACAGTTTACATGTTTTGGATGCTAGATCACGAGTTGGCGGTTGAATATTAAACTTCATTACGAAATCGAAGAAAAAAATAGCACATTCTAATCTAATCATGACCCTGAGATGACCGCTAGAGTATGCGGAAATGGCAAAGTTTTGTACTGTGATCAATTTCTCTGTGCTGGTGACTTATTTCGCAGGTTAGCAATAGTTTTCATCTCTTTCACGTGACATAATTTTTAGCGAGAGAATCACTTGATTCTTTTGGGCTGAAGCCTCACTACGCGCTTCAGGTAGGTGTTAAGTCTATAGCTTTCTTATCTTGCGTAGAAATTGTTTCCACGCACGTCTTAGTGAGATAAAAACTCGCTGTAACTAGTTCAAGTAACATCCTGCTAAGATCTCAATGTTTAACTCATGACGACTAACAAAAGTCAACTGTTTATAACGTCATCACGAATCTTGTTTGGTTACTATCTTAAATTAAGAACTTAAAATACATTTGAAAGTACTTGAAGTGACAAAGTTACTTTACATAAAGTTACATAAAGCTGTCCGACTTTTAGCGCGTAATTTTTAAAATAACATTAAGTACAGAGTTTTGGTGTTCCCAACTTCACTGCTAGTTTCCCCACAGGCAGACAAGCCTATGGGTTTGAGGCCATGTGACATCAGTTATTCGATGTAGTAATTGATCTTCAACGTTAATGGTAATTTGCAGCACCTGATATGTCAGCTTTATAACTAATTGAATCCTTACCTTCCATCTTCTAAGTAAGCCCCATTGATTGTTAGATACATAGAGTTCAGTTACCTTTGGTTTTTTGTTGTCTCAAATATTTGGGTAAGTTTTTGACAGATGGCCCATTCTAAGCCTCCTAACTGATTCTCCTTCAAATACAACAGAAGTTCACAAAGCTTGCAGCTCAGGACTGAAAGTCTCCACGACATAATCAAATTTTCTCCACTTCCCAACTTTGTTCTCTTCCCATCTTTGGTGCATATTTAATGTTAAGTGATGTGAAAGGTGGGAAAGATGTATAAAATCATTGCATCTACATATCTCTAACCAACTTAAAAGCGTGTCTCAATAATTCTTTGGGCTTTGCTTACAGTTTTGCCATCGACTTTTGATGTGGACAGAAGAGGTTGATCATAAGATTTGAGAAACTTTTCCAGACTTACAATCAATCCATATTTAAGCTTTTGTTTTATTCCTAAAAGACAGCATTGTCAGTGAACCACATCCCCACTAGCGAGCAATAATAAGTCAAACAGGTGTTTAAACCAATTCATTTTCAAGGTATCTGCATTTGACTGAGTAGGCACAGGAAAATAATGTTTCATGGTGGATATTTGTACAGTACTGCTCAGATATATGCTAACCGTGCAGATGCACTTTACACACCCAAACTTGAGTTGCACTTTTTTAGGGGGGGGGGGATCAAGGGACAGAGGGAGGTATAGAATTGTATCCATATGTAAAGGAGGATTTTTGTGCGCTAAAAAGGATAACACTAGAAATGTTTACCTCAAGATTCAGCAAACAATTATATTAACACAGCAAAAATGCATTGGCCCCACCCCAAACAGCAAACTTTTCAAGTGCTGAACCTAACTGTTACAGCTTCAGCACCAGTACAACCATTACTGCAGGTAATCAAATCATCTCTCAAATAGTTTGGAATAAATGACTGCAGAGCAAAATAAAGTCTTGATATTTTTTTTTTTTTTATAAAGCTGATCTTTTGTGGAGTTTTGGATTTCTGGGAATTCATGCTGCTGTTGGCAATGGTAGCAAAGGATCTTGTCAAGCTTGTCCAGCAGGGAAATTTGGAAATATTAGTGAGTATTATACATGTGCTCTTTCTTCAGGCTTTTGAATTAATTGAAGATTAACTTCCAAGGAAGCTTGATGATTAATTGTTTCTATGGGTTTGTCAATTACTAGTAATGACCTAGAGTCTTTTTTTATCATGTCATGAAAGTGAATAGTCAGTCAGAAAGAATGAGTTGTTGTACATGTGTATTCAGTGGTATTAGACCCAACTTTCCTAGCATGTATTAAAATCTTATTCCTGTAGAAAATTAAGTATACTGTGCTATTTTGAGTTTGTGCATGTATTGAGTATTTTGCTAAGAATTATGTTAATAACTTTACCGGTATTTGCCTTCTTTGCAATTTCTGCACATTTTGTTTTTGTTAAAAAGCGTTGAAGAGTTTTGAATTGGCCATCAACAAGTGTGAGTATGGATAGCCAGTTCAAAGTCTGGAAATACTTTTTAAGTGGCATTTGTACATGTATGTTTTATAGGGCATGGTTTAATATGCCTTAGCACCCAGAGCTCTCAAGTTGATTTGCCGGCAAAGAGTGAGATGCCATGGGCCCCCCTTACCTGCTGGGTTTCAGGGCATGCTCCCCTGGAAAATTGTGAAGAAATGAAGTACATGTAGCAGAGATGTGCATTTTTTTTTTATGAGCAAGAAATTCCTCCATTGAAAAGTGTTAGTTCAAGCAATTACCCTCTTAGATATCTTGATTAAGAGAATTAGAAGTAAATCAAGAAGTATAATTAATTGTAAATTAGGTAAAAGCAGCCATTTGCTATCAAAAATCAACAGGTTATATCAGAAAGCTTTAATGCATGAGAAAATAATACAGGGGTAGACTGTACATGTATAGTTTCAGCGTGAGAACACGATAGAATTGATTTGTCTCGCACTCAATTCACAATACTTTAGACAAAAATGTTAAACATGTTTTTCATTTGTATGTGCATAAGCATTCTATTTGCATGCCTGACTACCCTGCATCTGAGCATATGAAATGCGTCTGTGTAGTTATTGTAAACATGAGTGGTACTGTACCACTTGTCTCTTTTATTTCTTGGTAAACACACTCATTCTATGGTGTGTAGATATAATTACAAGATAATATAAATGACTTACTGTCTAAGATACTTCAAATCATCTATTTCTCTTATTGTACATGTACCCCTTGTATCACCTGAAAGTGCTACTTATTTAAATAATCATCCACTTTGTATTTTCATTAAACAATCACATGATGAACTTAAAACTTTCAGGTAACCCAGACTGTTCCAGTTGTAACATAAGTGGTCAGTGCCAACATCTTTCATCATGTGTCCCGTGTCCTGCAGGCCAATACCAAAACTTAACAGGACAAACGGTTTGCATTAAATGTGAGGAAGGCAAATATCAAGACAAATCTGGAAAAGAAACTTGTATTCCTTGCCCTTTGGGATATTTTCAGAGCAAGAAAGGACAAAAATCTTGCCTCAAGTGTGTGAAAGGCCACTTTCAGGACACAACTGGAGAAGCAACATGCAAGTTATGTCAGGAAGGATTCTTCTCTGGGTGAGTCATTTATTGCACCTGAGTGTCAATGGGTTCAGATGATGCCTTAATAACAATAGGTGAAAACACATCCTTAAGGATTTATTGTGCTTTTATTCTTTTCATCACAGTACTGCCTATTGAATATCTTTGACAAGAGAGAAATTGTAGACTTTTTGTTTGTCAGGATACTGAAGAACTGAATGGACCAAGTCGGCTAATGGCTGACAACTTGAAGAAAAGCATATCAAATAGATCCTTTTTTTAAATAACATATTAATTATAATAATAATAATGAAAATAATAATAATAACTTTTAGCACTCTTATCCTCTGTTCAAGGTGCTTTACATCTCTGTGCAGGGGACTTTATCAGACTGCCAGTGGCAGTTACAATCAACAAAGGCAACTTTTTTTCAACAGATGCCCCCTCCCCCCAATTGCCAGTAAACAGGCCAGACCACATCACAGTAATCTCGTGATGTGGGTTATTTAACATCCCCTGCCTAATCAAATTATCTAATTAATAGATGTAGGAGACGGGAAGTACGGTTTATTTGTCCTTATCCGAGAAGGCTAGAATGTCTATCCATTTCTTGATTAAAGAAAGGTAGCACGTTCTCCTCAGTTATTTTAAGACCATGAGTGTTGGTCTGGCCGGGGCTCGAACCCTCGAACTCCCACACAACAGTCTAGCACTTTAACTATTATTGAGCTAACTGGTTCTCCCCAGGCACATACACCACACAAGTCATGACTTACAGCCCCTGTACATATGGTCTAGGTGATATAAACTACTGGCTACAGTTGTTCAAAGGGTATCTATCTATTGTATCTACTAAATAAATCTCCTCCCAGTAGATAGCAATATCCCTTTTTGAAAGCTAAATATTATGTGGCTTCTTCAGTGTCTATAGCGTTTTCCTTATTTCCTTTTATTGTAGCTCAAATGGGAGTAAACGATGTATTACATGTGGCTTTGGGAAATACTGCAAGTAAGTACTGATAATTATTTTTTTGTCTTGTTATGTGTATCAATTATTCACAGAACTGGAAGTGAATAACTGTTTTGGTATTAATACCTC